>NW_027397080.1:8059732-8080164 GCF_003265705.2 Callorhinus ursinus | reverse complement strand
ATGATCAGGCTGGTGCATAGATCAGTGCCACACACTAGATCTTGGGCATATTTTGGTCTGTTAGAAAAAAGTCCCTCCTAAAATTTTAAAGGAAGAAAGACCTATATATGTACAAAATAAGGGTTGATACAATGAAGGGATGGAAGATGACTGTAAAGATGAAAATTATAAAAGATTTTATAAAAGGAATTGATAAGAAGTTGTTTGAAAAAAGAAAGAAGAAGATTTAAAAAAAAAAGAAAAAAAAAGGGAGAGAATGTGATCAGGCAGGAGACTAGAACAAAGCCCTACACTAGTGATTTAGGGTATATTTTGATCTGTTAGAAGAAACTGTATCTCAAAATTTTAAAGAGAGAACAACTTATATATATATGCCCAAAATAAGGGTAACTACTATGAAGGGATAAAATATGACTCTAAAAATGAAAAATAAAAAGTTTTTTTTTAAAAAGGGATTGATAAGATGTTGGTTGAAAAAGGGAAAAAGAAAAATTAAAAAAAAACAGTTAAAAAATTAACTTTGAAAAACTAATGAATCATGGTAAAAAAAAAAAGCCATGAATTCTATGTGCAGTATTCCCCTAGCGCTGGAGTTCTCCCGTTCTCCTTGATCGGTAAACTTGGTCTTGGCTTGCTGGCTGTTCGTGCTGATCTTCTGGGGGAGGGGCCTGTTGCCGTGGTTCCCAAATGTCTTTGCTGGAGGCGGAATTGCCCCACCCTTGTTGGTCCGGGCTAAGCAATCTGCTCGGGTTTGCTCTCAGGAGCTTTTGTTCCCTGCAAGCTCTCGGTACAGCTTTGGAGGACCAGGGTGAAAATGGTGGCCTCCCAATCTCCACCCGGAGGAGCTGAGAACTCAGGGCCCTGCTCCTCAGTGCACCCCCAGAGAAAAGCAGTCAGTCACTCCCATCTCCCTGGTCTCCGGCCGCACTCCGTGCTCACCCGGCCTGTGAGCGTTTCTGTCTCTGGCACCCGACCCCATGTGGAGTCTCCAAACCCAGCAGATCCCTGCAGTGCGCTCCCACGCCGCTCCTCCCCGGGGAGGAAGGGGAGTCTCCCCGGCTCTGCCACTTGTTGGGTCCCTGCTGGAGGAGCAGTGGCCCGACTGGGCCGTGGATCACAGTTTATGGCAACCCCGAGCTGAGAGCCCGCGCCTCGGCTCTGTCTCTGTAGCCGGCTTCCCCGCTCCGATACCTGGGAGCTCTGCTGCACTCAGGCACCCCCAGTCTTTCTGTCACCCCGAGGGTCCTGAGACCACACTGTCCCACAAGGGTTCCACCCCCCGCTTAGCCACTGGAGCAACGTCCCTCAGCGGAGCCGACTTCTCAAAGTTCCGATTTTGTGCTCCGCGGCTCTAGCACTTGCCAGAAGCGGCCGACGGAGGCCCCCTCCCCCGCCGTCTATCCTCCCGAATATCGCCTCGGATTCACTTCTCCGCACGTCCTACCTTCCAGTAAGTGGTCGCTTCTCTGTTCAGAGAGTTGTTGCTACTCTCTTCTTCGGTCTCCTGTTGAGTTCGTAGGTGTTCAGAATGGTTTGATCCCTATTCAGCTGAACTCCTGAGACCAGACGAAATCCAGGTCTCCTACTCCTCCGCCGTCTTGCTCTGCCGTCCCTTACTGATTTTTCTTAAAAGATTTTATTTGACAGAGAGAGAGACACACAGCGAGAGAGGGAACACAAGCAGGGGGAGCGGGAGAGGGAGAAGCAGGCTTCCCGCCGAGCAGGGAGCCCCGATGCGGGGCTCGATCCCATGACCCTGAGATCATGACCTGAGCTGAAGGCAGATGCTTAACAACTGAGCCACCCAGGCACCCCACCCTGAATTTTTTTAAAATGCCTTAAGACATCTTAGCTGGGGAATGGGTAAATTAATTCAGGGGAATACAGAAAGAGACTCTGGATCAGCCCCAGGGTAGGTTGGCCAACCAGATGATGATGTCTGAGGATTCTGCAAGACCAACAGAGGCCTGAAGCTCTAAGCCAGCTGGGATGTGGGGTCTGAGACCCTAGACTGGCAAGAGGTGGGCCTAGAGCCCAAGTGCCCAGCCCGTATTCCCCCCAACCCCCGCATCCAGGACGGTAAATACATTACATCCTACATGCCAACTCTGATGGATTGCTGGTGTCTACCAAAATTGTTATTTGAAAAGATTATAAGACCATATCTGGGCCCAATGGGAAAGAAAACTCTGATTGATTAGCAACGTCTGTCATGGACGCTGGGTTGGGAGAAGTTGTACATGTATCTCATGCTTGTTTTCCCTGCACTACACACTTAGATTTCCTGCTGAGAATTATTGAGATGAGCCTTAGGTGCCTCACTCAAGAGCAGTGGGTGTGCAGAGGAAGGCGCAGTTATTGTTGGGAGCCATGAGGCTGACCACCTGTGTTCTTTGGACCTCCAGCTCGTGGAACCTAGAGGAGTACCAGGTATCTCCATCTCTAGGGCTGCTCTCTGGCATTCTGAATGGCATCTTAGAAACCCCTCCTGGGAAAACCATGGACTCCCCCAGATGCTGACCAGCTGCTGGAACATGAATAATACCTAAGCATTCAGAGGTCATGTCAAAAGGCAGTACAAACCATAAAGACTAAGAAAGGGAATCTTTCAGGTTAGAAGTTCTTCACCTGGGACCCACGGATGAGCTACAGGAGGAGTATAAACCCCTTGAGATTACATGCAAATTATTCAAAGTATGTGCATTTTTCTCAAAGGAGGTCTTTAGCGTTTGTCAATCTCTCAAAGACAGCCATGGCCAAAAAAGGCTTCAGTCACTGCTCAAGATGAAAGAGAGTAATGAGATACAAGTAAATTCTGCTGGGGCGAGGAAGATGAAGCACCCACATCTCAATAGGAAGTGAACTTCTGGGGGTATCATCTGTCTACTCAGCCATTATAATCCACTTAGCTTTAAAAAGTATCTCCCAAATCTGAGATGCAAATCTGGGGCTACTTTTGAGTATTGGGTAGCTCAGAAATCCAGGGAGGCATTTTTTTCTCAAAAAATGTTCTTAATTTTTGTCAGTCTCTCAAAGAGATCCATGCTCCCCAAAAGGCTTCAACTGTTGCTGAAGATGAAGGAAAATAATGCTATCTATAATCAAACAAGCAGGGAAGGTTTGGGGGGCAGTAAAAGCAAAAAGAACCTCTTGCCTTCATTGTCCTGGTTGCACAACTAGAACTGGCCACACCTGACACGCTGTCCACCTCAGGAAATTGGTAGGTTAGGAAGATGCTTTGGACATTACATTGGGAATTTGGTGGAAGCCCCCAGCAACTATTAGGCTTAGGAAATTGCATCACATGGGGGTTGAGGGTCTGGGTCAGGGTTGGGAAATGGGACACAGGGACCTGGGTTGACAGCCCTGGCTCATGAGCTGTGACACACAGAGCTGTGTCCCTTTTATCCAGAGCACTGATGTCCACTTGTAAATACCCATGAGTTGGTGTGTTAATACGTGATCTCTTTATCTGCTCCCCAAGTCTGCCAGCTCTGGGACAGCAAGGACTGTGTCTGGTTTTGTTCCCACTGTTACCTGGCAGAATGGCGGGCACATAGCAGATGTATTCAATAAATATTTGCTGAATGAAATGGTGGATGGATGGATGGAAGGATGGATGAGTGGGCAGGGTAATGGGGTTCATCTGAGTGCCAGAATCTAGAGGAAAAACTAAATCCAGTGCCTCATTGGTTCGGCACGCAGTATAGTAGATCAAAGAACAGACTCTGGAGGTAGAATGCCAAGTTTGGGTCTCAGCTCTGCCATTCACTTCGTGTATGACCTTGGGCAAAATATTTAACCCCTCTGTGCCTCAGTTTCCTCAGCTGTAAAATAAGGATAATAATAGTTCCTACCTTGTAGAGTTACTATGAAGATTAAGTTAATATATCTAATATTAAGAATAGTACCTGACACATAATAAGTACTAAGTGGTAAAATTTTAGGAAGCTACCTTGATATGGGGAATTGAGGTATAAGGCAAAGGAATGCAGAGGATAACAAAGGATTGAAAGCAAAAGTGGTCTATACTCCAGCACTCAGGTTACTGAACTCAGGCCCCTGCTGCCTCCTCCCCAACTCCTGAAAGGACCACATACACTGAGTCGGCCACAGTGACCCCCAGAGACAGCCCCCAAGGCTCTTCTTCGGAAGTGATTATGTACACCCTCTGTGGATTCTTCAGGTCTGGGATATTCAGGTATCTCCACTCCTCCTGAGTTTGATGGTGAGAGGGAAGTGGCTAAAGGAATGGGAAAGGAGGTTTGTGGGCCTCAGGACACCAGGCTTTATATGGACCATCCCACGCTCTGCTTCTTCTGGCCATGTCCCCCCAAAACACTAAGCACCAGATGCCTCCCTCCCCACCATCATAAATAGCAATGATAGTAATGACCACTCAGAATACAGACTGTCTTAGCCACCCCCTCTGCTTGTCTGGTCAACAGTAGAACAAGCAATGCACCTATGGAAGGAATAACTCTGATCTATAGGTCACATTCAGTGTAGGCATATCCACAGTAACTTCTACCCCCAGCCAAATGATGTTGAAATCCATTACAAATTAAAGACAGCAGGTCCCCTTGAAAATGTTCGTGTCAACTGCCATTTTGTTTCAAGGGGGCAGAGTGAAGACACGGTCATCACAGTGGCAATCCTGATCCTTTTTGCTAGTCCCTAGATGTGCCAAAATAGATCCATTTCTTCTAAATTTATCAAAGTGTTGACAGACCAAAAAAAATGCCAAGCTGTCAAATTGAAACAGAGACCTCATTTCAGTTTTCAAAATAAATGCACCCAAAGAAGTTCTACCGTGGAAACTGTCCTGGATTTTGAACCAAAGACCGAGATTCCAGTTCTTGGTGTGGTCCTCACTGGCCAGGTGGGTTTGAGAAGCCACTTCACGCCTCTGGGCCTCAGAAAGCTCATCTGCAATAAGAGGGATTTGGACTAGAGGGGCGCCTGGGTGGCTCAGTTGGTTAAGCGACTGCCTTCGGCTCAGGTCATGATCCTGGAGTCCCGGGATCGAGTCCCGCATCGGGCTCCCTGCTCAGCGGGGAGTCTGCTTCTCCCTCTGACCCTCCCCCCTCTCATGCTCTATCTCATTCTCTCTCTCAAATAAATAAATAAAATCTTTAAAAAAAAAGAGGAATTTGGACTAGAGATATTATGCTGAGAAAAATGATAAAGTTTTATACTCCTCACTTTGCCCCCATGCAAATTCTCTGAGTCACCCTCTCCTGCCCTCTTCCCTCCAAATGCTGATTGGCCCTTCTTCCTCCAGCGATTTGTCATAAATAAGTGAACAGGGCAGTGTGGGGCAAGAGGGTCTTGAGAGCTCATTAGTGGGAACAGCTTCTCCACTGTGACTTCTGATCTTCAGCCCTGATTCACTCAAGCAGTCACAGGCAAAAGGAGAGGAAAATGAGGAGCTGGGGAGAAGTGTTGGTCCCCTAGGGCATCAGGAACTGGAGGGGGTGGGCAGCGTGACTGGCTGAGAGGCAGAGTCCCTCCAACTCAGAGCACACTGAGTCCCTGGCCAGGCCTGAGTGCTAGACTAAAAATGTGGGGACCCCAGAAGATGACAAGGATCACCCACCAATAAAATGGGCCCTTGAAGAACGTGAACCCCTTCAGAAAACCTCCTAGGGAGGTCAAAGTCACGGGCGTCCCTCTGAAAACAAGCTTGAGAGCTGTTGGAGGCCTTCTCAGAGACCAGGCTCAGAAAGGGGTTTGCAAAGGCCCTTTAGCAACCAGAGAGCTGGGGGGGAGGGGCACAGTTAAATGAGTCTGGGGATAAAAGTCGGCAGTGGGTCCAACACCAGAATGCCTATAGGGCTGTCCATGGTGCTAGTGGCCTTGAGGCGCTCAGCCCACACTGTGTCCTGTCTGACCTCAGCCAACTCCAGAGCCAGATGCCTGCCCAGCTCTGCTTCCTGCCTGACCACGCCTGCCTCCAGCCCGCCCCAGTTCATGACTGGGCTGCCCTGGGCTGCCACCTCTGTCGGCTGCCTGCCCGGAACCAAGCAGCTACTTCGTTACCTGTTGCCCGTGCTTGTGATCTGTTCACCCCGGCCTCTCCCAACCTGGCAGCCCCATTCCCACTCAGTTCCTGAGAACAGAACTGTGAGTGATAAATACGTCACAGGGAGAGGCACTGGGACTTGGCCCAGCACCCAGAAAACCGGGCTGCAAGATCTGAAGCAGGAGAAGACCCACCCCTCCCCACACCCCACTCCTACCAGAGTGCCCTAAACTGTTGGAAGAGCAAGCCTTCTCTGACAATGGAAACCTATTCCCAGACATCAGCTGGCTGAGCAGGAGCCCAGCCCAAGTGCACTTTCCCCGGCAGTCTCCCTGCGGTTCCAGCCCACCCCACCACACTCCGCCCCACAAATGCACCGTCTGTAGGGAGTTCAGAAAAGCTCTGTCACCAGCAGCTTGCAGGTGGCCAACTGCAGCACCGTGGGTCACAGTTAGGACAGATGCATACCCCTCCCCTTTCCTATGTCCCAGTGCATGACCTTGAGCAAGTTGCCGAATTTCTTCACACCTCAGCGTTCCTGTCAGGGTGCCACAAGGCCATCATGAGATCATGGGCATGAAAGTGGGGTAAACTACAGAACATGGCTCAAGGGGCAGTTACTGTTACTATCCAAATCCTATCTGGGCCTCCATATTACTCTGAGCCTGGTCAAGGAGCATTCTGGAAGCTAGTTGGTGAAGGAAAGCATGTATTTCCCTGTATCAGGAGCTTTCACATATGCTGTCATAATTAATCCTGTGAGGCAGACAGTACTGTTGCCATTCTACAGATGAGCTTAAATTCACTGGCCAAGGTCATGTGGCTCAGGTGCTGCCAAGTCAGGATTTGAACCCAGTTTTGTGTGGCTCCAAAGCTTGTGCATTTTAAAGAATTTATTTATTTATTTATTTATTTGAGAGAGAGAGGAAGAGGGAACACAAGCAGGGGGAGAGATGGAGGGAGAAGCAGACTCTCTGCTGAGCAGGGAGCCCAATGCGGGGCTTGATCCCAGGCCCCTGGGTTCATGACCTGAGCTGGAGGCAGACGTTTAACCGACTGAGCCACCCAGGCGCCCCCAAAGCCTGTGCATTTTCACCACCACTGTCAACTACATCCCTCTTGCCTAGTTACCACCACCCCTTCCAACAGGACTAGATCTTGTTTCCAGAAACCCAGAGAAGCAACCCCACCTCAAAGGAAGGCCTCTCATGTCACCTGCTCCTTAGATCAGATCTCTGGTCTGAGCTTCTGTTCCGAGCCAGGCCTCACTCCCAGTTTGCCAAACTGTCTGGAATTTGGCTTTGGACTAGGACCCCCTGGAAGACCCTGCCTCTTCATTCAACCCCCCTCCCCTCTACCCAAGACCCCAGCCACTTCCTCTTCCCAAGCAGGGGCACTGGAGATACAGAATGTGCCTTTAGGCCAAAAGTTCTCAAACATTATGGTGCACAGGAATTACTGGGGGGGTTGCAAAGAAAATGCACTGTCATCATCTACAGAGACCCTGGAGCAGCAGATCTAGAAGGGGCCCAGAAATCTGAATGTGTAACAAGGTGATTCCAGTGTCCCGACTGCCCTGGACCCACAGTTCTGTGATTTGTCCTCTGGGCTGGAAGGTGGAATTGATTGGAAATCTCAAATATTACATTTCCAAGGGGCTCTGGGGTTATGTAATGTTCCTTTTCTTCCCCCAACTTTACAGATGTGAAAATCAAGGCCTAAAGAGAAAAGGTGATTCCTTTCAGATCAGACCACTGGTTATTTGAGCCTGGACTGGGGCCTGGGGCTGCTGCACGGGGCCCATGAGGTCCAGAGAGCTGGGGAAGGGACAGTGGGAGGTGAGGCCATGGCAGCCCCACAGCCCTTGGGTCCCTTAATTGTGGGCCGCAGGACCACTCAGCAGGGACTGGGAGCCTTTCACACTGATTTATGAGGGGGCCTCCACTGGAAGACTCCTGGGTGGGGATGCCATTTGTTACTACCCCAAGGAAGGCTCCAAAATGATGATCACAGCACATGACCCCCGAGTGTGCATGCGTGTACACACACACACACACACACACACACACACACACACAACTCCCAGGCCATCTGGTGCAACCACCGCTGGGACTCCCGGGCCCCGGTGTCAGGTGTAGGGGCCGTGACAAGAGGTGGCACGGAGCTGGATTCTTTTGGCCAGCAGGAGAGACGTTTGCACAGTGCACTGAGTTAGAGCTGGAAGAACACCCAGGGGCACCCACACCAAGATCCAGGGACGTGCGAGCTCCCAGGAGCTGCTCAGCTCATTGGGTCAGCGGTCTGCAGTGGCACTAGCCAACAGAGTTTCTCATGATGATGGAGATGATACAGAAATGACACAGGACATCTGCTCTGTCCAATACTCCAGCCACAAGCTGCATGTGGCTAGTGAACACTTGAATATAGCTAATGAGACCGAGAAACTAATTTTCTTCTAATAAATACTAAAATGAGTGAAGATATTATGCCATTTAAATCTCACAAGAGGGGGTGACCAGGTGGCTCAGTTGTAAGCATCTGACTTCCGCTCAGGTCTTGATCTCAGGGTCCTGGGATGGAGCCCCGTGTCGGGCTCAGCGGAGAGTCTGCTTGTCCCGCTCCCTCAGCCCCTCCCCCTGCTCATGCTCTCTCTCTCTCAAATGAATCTTTTTTTAAAAAAATAAATAAATCTCACAAGAGACTTCTGGGCAGGGACTATTATTTTGTCCATTTATAGAATGAAGAAGCTGAGGCACAGAGGTCAAGTAACTTGTCCAAGGTCACACAGCTAGAAGGTGGTGGTGGGGAGAACCGAGAGAACAGAAACCAGGCAGTATGGATCCAGAGTCTCTTCCAAAGCTCTCCGGTAAGCCCTGCCCTGCTGACATGCTGCATTCCTGCCTCACTGCCTGTGGCACACCGCACGCACACACACCCAGAGTCTGAGCAAGAAGCCTGAGCAAGCACGGGGCCGAGAGCAGAGTCAGAGCTCTGCTCTGGAGGGGGACGCTCACTTGGTGGAAGAGAGCCCCACCCATACCTTGGCAGGGCCCCAGTCTAATGAGCGAAACACCAGGCCAGCAGCAGCCCTGGGAGCCTTGGCTCAGGGAGAGAGACACAGGTCCCTGAATGATGCAGTGACAGTCTGACGGGGGAAGGCCAGTCCCTGCCCTGGAGCACCTGCCCATCAGACAGAAGAGGCAGGGAAACTGCAGAGGTTCCCGCTGGGGATGTCATAAACAAGGGCAGGTGTCTGTTGAACCGTCAGCACCGCCCCCCCTCAACCCCACTGCCTCCGTGTCAGTGGATCCCAAGGAAGTGTCTGCAGCTCCCAGGAGCCCCAAGATAAGCCCTTCCTGAGCCTCTCTGAAAGTGAAGGTCGGGAGGAAGTATGGCATCGCAACGATCACTTCTCCCGCACTCTGGGGTAGGGGAGCCCTGCTACAGCTAATTAGGAAAATGCATTAAGAACACGACTTACAAAAAAAAAAAAAAAAAAAAGAACACGACTTACAAATGGCCCCACGGTTCCCCACATCTCATTTGCATTGAGCTGTTGTTACCTTATTGATTATATTAAATTAGGAGATACTCACACCGTCTGCAATGCAACAATTATCATCATCAAACCAATTAGTATCAAATGGGATGTGGTCCCCGTCGCTCCAGCTTGGCACTCGGCTATTTCCAACACCGTTAGCCGGCCTTATGAAATAATTGTGCTTCTGCTGAAACAGTGGCAATCAGCAGAAATCTTCCCAAGAGACCCTCCTCTCTCTCGGTGGCTCCATGTCGGGATATCTTGTCATACAAACACAAGCAAAAGGATACAACTGGTATCTTTGGTAGCAAAAGTCTCAAGGGGGACAAGGTGGATGCTTGACGGACAGACTGCACCAGACCACAGACAGCCTTGATCAGTTCATCACAAAATTGTGTGACTAGACACCTTCATGCAATGGCTGGCCCCCCACAAGCCTTGTGTGCACCCCCTCACAAGTAGAATATATACACACACATCATGTTCAAACCCCCTCACTCACACACAGCCCCATGAACTTCATCAACACCACCCCTCAAGCAAAGGCACACAACAAACTCACACTCACACACACACATTCACAATGATTTATCAGAGTCACACACTGCACAACACACTCATGAGCACAAACCACTTTTGGAGACATCCTAGGTAGAATCCAGGGGTCTGGCCCAAGGATTCCTAAGACCCCCCGGCTCATGGCTGTTCCTTCTCTGCCCTCGCTGACACGCTACACCCCAGCCCTGGTGTATCACTCTCAGCGCTGTGGTTTGAAGCCTTGTCCAAGATCTCTACCTGCTTTGTGGTCCTCCCTCTCAGAGACCGCGGAGGAGGCAGGCAAAACGCCAGGTGCTCAGAGGTTTTCTATGAAGAGGCAGCCCTCAGAGAGAAGCTACACCATAAAGTCCCTTGATTGCATCGGATCCTGTTCATTTGCTCACACAGTTTTAACCTGGTCGCCATTTATGGAGCGCACACCCTATGCCCGCCACGGGGTTATTCCTTCATTTATGCAATCAATATTTCCTGAGTGCTTCCTATGAGCCAGGCTATTCCAGGCACTGGAGATTCAACAGTGAACAAAAACAGTCCCTGTTCTTGTGACACTTAGAGTCTAGAGGAAGAGACAGATAATAACGTAATAAACCACTACATATATAAAATGTCAAGAGCTGTGAATAAAAATAAAGCTGACATAGAGTGTGGGGGTGCTGTTTTAGATAAGGGGATCAGAAAAGGCCTCCCTGGTGATGTGATATTTGAGCAGAGATGGGCTGGAAGGAGAGGCGAGCTGGCTGCTGCAAATATCTGGGAAGAGAGCATGGCAGCCGAGGGAACAGCCAGGGCAAAGGGCGTGCGTGGCGGTCCCTGGAGGAGCAGAGTGGCCAGCACGGCTGGAGAAAAGAAGCAAGGCGGGACGTGTGGGTGCCTCAGTCGTTAAGCGTCTGCCTTCGGCTCAGGTCATGATCCCAGGGCCCTGGGATCGAGCCCTGCATTGGGCTCCCTGCTCAGTGGGAAGCCTGCTTCTCCCTCTGCCTGCCACTCTCCCTGCTCGTGCTCTCTCTCTCTCTCTCTCTCTCTGGCAAATAAATAAATAAAATCTCAAAAGAAAAGAAAAGGAAAGAAGCAAGGGACGTGCGGACAGGTGTGGCCTACCTCAGGTGCATTCTTTCACTTAATCCTCACAGCACTCTAGAACTGGGTTACTAGCATCTCCAGTTTGTAGATGACAAGACTGAGGCTCAGAGAGGTGACACAACAGTGCCAAGTCACACAGCTCTGAAGATACTGAGCAGAGACGCACGCCCAGGGCTGCCTCTTAACCCCGGGCCCTCTCCTGCCCTCACACCCCCCGTCTCAATGATAGGCTGAGTCCAGGCCTGTTAACATAGAACCACTTACCATGGTCGCCAAAATCACAACTGACCTATTAATTCATCGCTAGAGCTTTCATTACACACACGATTACAATGCACATGATTATGGTCATTAGCAGAGCTTACAACTGCAAACACCATTAATAACTCAGAGCTCTTTCCATCACCACTAACGGATGCCACCCGGGGTCCCCCATGCACACACATGGAGCCAGGGAGGGAGTCTGGTGGGAGTCGGAGGGCTTCAAATCCCCTGCGGGCTGCCCTCAGCCCCCTGTAGCCGCCACGGCTGCACCCACCCCACAGCCCTCCTTCCCCAGGTAGGGGGCCTGGGGTTGCTTCCACTCACTTGCTCCTTCGGGTTTGGGAGGAAGAGAGGGCAAGCAGAGCCCTGAAACATGCAGAGAACTGAACACTAGCTGCAGACAATCCACAATTCAAGTTCCAGGCGCAGGCAAGAGGCAAGCCCCTCAAACAAAAGAGCAGAGGTTCACAGACTTTGCCAGAAACCCCTCCAAAACAAGGTCAAAGAAAATCCTGAAATAGTTTTGTGTCTAGATCTACAAAGTCAGTGCTAGATGTAAATGCTTCCTCATTTCATCTCACAACAGCCCTGGGGGAGAAGGATCGGTGTGCACACTGTACAGATGAAGAAGCTACGGCTCAGAGACGTGCAGCCACTTGCCTGAGGTCACACAGCTAGTACGCAGAAGAGCTGCACTTTGACTCCAAGTTGCTCCGGCATCACAGGCTGTGACTTTGCCTCAATTGCCCAGATCAGGGAGGTACCAGAGGGACTGAGGAGGGTCATGGCGTGTCCAGCCAGAGAGGCACTCACTCAGCTGTGCCCCTTTCCCGGCAGGTGCCTGTGGGAATAGGCAAAGGGAATGGGAGGAGGGAGAAGGAGAGGGGCTTGGAGAGAAAACAAAGAGAGTTAAAGGAGAGGAGAAGGAATAAACGAGGAGCCCCCCTGCCCATGTACCCTGCCACCCTCATCCTCACCCCTGCTTCATCCTTTGTACCTAATATCCATTTGCAACGTGTGATCCTGAATCCATGTTCCAATATATGGCAGGAATTGGATGGTCCAGGGGCACCTGGGTGGCTCAATTCATTGGGCTTCCGACTCTTGATTTGGGCTCAGGTCATGATCTCAGGGTCATGGGATAGAGGCCCGGGTCAGCCTCCATGCTCAGCTGGGAGTCTGCTTCTCCCTCCGTCTCTGCCCCTCCCCCCTCCAGGTATCCCGGGTCTCAGCCAGGTTATTCGGCCACTTCCCTCTCTATGGGCATCCAATCGTTTATTTCCATCACTGCGAACAGTGCCTGTAATGAATGTCTTTGTACATTTATCTCTGTGTTCTGATGCTATTACTCCCATAGGATGGATTCCCAAGGGAGGGATTTGTGAATCAGAGGGTGACTGTATTTTAAATTTTAATTGCTACTGCTGATTTTGTTCCTTAACATTTATAGCAATTCTTGTTCCCGGTGATGTACGCAAGAGCCCTCTTCCCACACCATGGCCAGAACTGGACTTTCACTGCGTTTCTTACTCTTGCCAATAGATGGATGATAGTACCTACCTCACAAAATTGTTGTGAGGTTTAAATATAAAATATAGTATCCACTACCTAAGTTCTTAATAAGTATTGGCCATTTATATAACTCTGATGTCACCTTATTATCATGTATCTAAGGAAAGCCTAGAGTACATGATATGACCTCTAGATTCAGGAGATTGTGTGTGTGTGTGTTTTTTTTTAAGTAGACCTGAATTCCACCCAGCCTTCCCTGCCCTGGGCGGCTCCCGGCTAGTCATTTAAACTCTCAGAGCCTCAGCTGCTCCATCTGTAAAATGGGGCCCTGAAGGAACCCTGCACATTCTCCTTCACGAGGAAATGAACAGAGCTCAAATGAATTCGTGACTGTGAAGTCATCTTTAAGATTCCATTCGGGTATGGAGGGTTATACTCTCAGTTCCACTAATGACCAGGCATGGTCTCTGGGGCATTACCAAGCAGCCACTTCTCAGTAGAGCAGGGACCTTCATAGAGAAGAAGGAGGAGATCCCCTGACCCTTGGCCTCAACCCTTCAACAAGGCATTTATGCTCCAGGCATCCTTGAGGACAAGGCAGATACATGAATAGGAGCACAGGGTCACCTAAGGGGCCCCAAAAGAATCTCCCTCTATCCACAAATGTCCCCTGGCCCAGAGAATATCGTCCGATGTCTGAATTTTCACCACTAGAGACCTATGCCTCCCTGCAACACTCCCTGGGGGACCAGGTCCACTCTTGTGACTTCCAGGATTGTTTACCAAACATTGTTGAGTCTGTGCTCTGTGCCAGGCACACGTGGTATCTCATGATAAACTCTATGTTTGATTCTGTCAAGGTCGTATCTTCACCTCTGACTCCCATCCACGCTTCAGACCCACATTCCCATCTGTCTACGAGAAATCTCACCATCCATGCCCAGCAGGCACCTGAAACTCAGCATACCCCAGAGTCCGCTCATCAGCCTCAAACCTGCCCCTCCCCCTCCTGCTTCCCCATCTCCAGGGCTGGCCTTTTCCTGCTCCAGGCCATAACCCCAGAAGCCTCCCCATCCACCCACTCCCTCACCACCTGCAACCCATCAGTTATGGAGTCGTATAAATTCAGCTGCCTTCTCCATCCCCCCGCCCAGGGCCACGACTCAGATGAGGTGAGTGAGGCAAATTTAAGGGGGCGTTCTCGGGTCCCTGCAAGTGGTGACCCTGAGAGTGAGCATCTGCTTCAACCTGGCACTTTAGGAGCCTCAGCTGCCCACCCTAGTCCACGCCAGCCCCGCCTTCCGGAGTAGGCCAGCTCTTCAGCATCTCTCACGGGGCTAAGGCAGCAGCCAATAACCTGGCCTCCCTGCCTCACCTCTCTGCCGCCAATCATCCTCGTCCCTGTGGCCAGATTAATCCTCCCAAATCCCAGCTTTGATCCAGTCACATCCCCAAGAATTTCCCAGGACTCGCCCGCCACCTACTGAATTAAGTACCAAGACTTGAATTCACACAAGACAAGTGGGCTGCCACGCACCCAGCTTTTGTTTGAATTTTTCCTGCCAAAAAGCTTCAGAGCTGACATCTGATTGGGTCACAAAAGCACCTGACACAAAAGCAGCCCATCCATAGGCTACCTAATAGCCTATCACAGGCCTGACATAAGAAGTTCTACATGGAGACAAGGGGCATCAGCTGAGCCAATCAGATTTCTGCTCTCAGGAGTTTGTACTAGAAGGAAAAGAAAACTACCTAATTGCAGGACAGAAAAAGCAGAAGCCAGGAACTGAACCTGAGTCAAGTCAACAGAGTTAATGCACTTCCTCTCGCTGCGCAGGTCCCGGCGCCATCTTAAATCCGGTCGGCCTTTGTTTTCCAGCCTTACGACAGCTCCTCTTACCGGATCTCCGTAAGAGGGCCCTTATGATGCAAGAAGGGTCTTGTGTGAGCTAGCTTGAGTGGACCACTGACCCGTGAAACCAGAACATTCACCAGCTCTTTGCAGTACAGCCCTGCTTAGAATCTTGGCTACAAGTTACAGAAGTCTCCTCGAGCCGGTGTGGTTAGGGCTGGCTTTTATTTCAAACATGCAGGGGATTTCATAAATAAGGACTAGAAATGGGACGCAGAAGGCCACCAGGAACCAGTTCTTTCGCTCTCTCCCTGCAGTCCACTGGGTCCCTGGGTAGACCCTACCCACTTCCAGCTTCCCAGTGAGAGATCCCAACCCCACCTTCACCCAGTCCCAGTGCTAAATTTCCGGAAAAGAGAATCTGATTGACCCCATTTGGGTCAGTTATCCAATCATCCAGGAGCCAGGAAACCAGCTCATGGGAGAGGCATGGCTCCTGAGGCTTTGAATTCTTCCCCTAGGCTGGCCTTTGCCCTCTCCCAGCTCACCCCCACCCATGGCTGTGTTCTTGCCAGAAGGGGCGGGGGGCCTGCCTTTCCTGACTTGCGGGCCTGGCACTGGGTGAGGAAGCTGGATCCCACCAAGACCCCGGGGTGGGAGACAGCTGTCTGGAGAGGGCTGTAAACCCCAGCTCCTGCCACACAGCCCCGAGCTTGGCTTTGACACACACCCACGGGAAAAGGGGCATCTGATGCTTCTGTGCAGTTCCAAAAAGCTGGAGACATCTCACACCCACAAATAATAATCATGATTTTCTGTAATTATTATTTGTGTATTTTGCATAATTGTCATAATTATTATCATCAGCTCATCAGCCTCCCATCCCAGCGTGCTCTCCTCCCGTCCTCAGCCCTGAAATCTGATCACATGGGGCACACTTTCCTGCCTCTGACTTCCTCCCTAGTGCTGGTTCTTAGGGATTCCTTCAGAAAACGGGATGGGACACTCCTGAGGGTTCTTCTGCCTTGCTTATCCCTCCAGAATATTTCTGGCCCTTGGTGCTAACTCTGTGCTGGGCTGTGTTGGGGGAGGGAAATGAGAGAAGCTGGCTTGCTCGTTTGCTGTAGTAAGGAAATCAGACCTCCCTGTCCCCCCTCCCAGTGGTGGGGTGCTAGAGCTTGGACCAGCCCAGGAGTTCAGGGTCTTCTCCCAGCTCTGCATTCCAGTGGGTGACATCACATCAGCAGCTTGAAATCAGTCACGGCGGGAGTATTTACACCACAGAAATTGGCAAAAGGGCTTTTTTCCAGGGAGCTAGTTGGTAAACATTGATCAGCACAACTTCAAGCCCACCTTCTGTGCCACAGACAGGATGTTCTTTTAAGGCAGAAATAGACCCACATCACTCTCTTTTAGGGGCTCTACGTTACCCACGGGTGAAGTCCAAACTCTGCAATGTAAGGCCTCCAAAGCCCTGCATGGCCCAGCCCCAGCCCACGACTCTGGCTTCCAACCTTACCGTCTCCCCATGCCCTTCCAGATGTCTCTGCACCCCCAGAGAAGTCACCTGCAGTCTCCTCCACCTGCACCCCCATTCTGACTTATCTTCTCCAGCTGCCTTTGCCCCTTCTTCCTTCAGTTTGGACTATGATGCCACGCCTTTCTAGAAACCCTTGCCCATCGCCCCCGTCCATACCCCACTCTCACGACAGCACGCATTTTCGCCATGCGTCTACCTGCTCGTGGCCCCCCTCAACCACTTGCGGGGTCAAGTCTAATGTCCTCGTTTGTTTACCTGCAGCACCTGGCACAGAGCCCTGCCATGTTGAACTGAATAGACGCAACTGAATTGCATCAAAGAGTATCAACACCACAGCCCAAGAGAGACTGTGGGCAGGGTCCTCACAGAGCCCCAAGAGAGTGCCCTGGGAGGTCAGAGAGAGCAGGATGCTACTAATGGGGACACATGCCAGGGAGAAACGCCAGGCCACACATTAACAGGGCAAGACAGGTGGCCTCCTCTTTGCTGCTTCCTGCCTACCCTGGGGCGCCCCCACGAATACCCCTGTCGCTCCCTTATCTGCTCCGGCTTGGCCTACCGTGTTGGCCTCACAACACTCTGGGTGGAGGAAACCCCATCTCTACCTGCCTCATGTGTGCCTGCACATGAACACACACATACACATCTCCAACTTCCCCCCAAAAGTGGCTGAGGCTGAATTTCCCAGATCCCCAGAGGAAAACAATGGGGGCTCCACGGTAGATAGCAAAATTGGCAGAAAGAGGGATAAAACATGGTCTTTCTCGCACAGTGAAGTACGAAGTCTGAGGTTCCTATCTCACAGCTAACATTGAGAATTGTCCAGGAGGAAAGCAAAAAGCAGCAGAGCTAAATTAAACCATAAAGAAGAAACAAAACCAAACCTGAGTGCTTTCGGGGGCTACACAAGAGTCCCTACACCAGTGAAAATATTCACCGAGCAATTTGCTGAGGAGGAAAAATCCGGGGTTTTCTATGCCAGGAAAGGGGGAGGCAGCTGACGGTTCTGTCACATAAGGATGGAAACTAGCTCTCCACCAAGGATTTGCTCACGTCTAGAAAACCTCCCGCTGGGTCCAGGAAGGGTCTGGCATAGGTCACGTGGTGACAGTAGCCATCCGTTTTAACACTTTTTAGGCAAGTGCTACTGAAAATAGATGTGTTCTGTGGGAGGGGCTAACAGTCGCTGCACACTTACTCTGTCCTAAGGAGTGAACTTCCTGCCACGGTGGGGGGGGGGGGGGGGAGGGGGGCCGGGGGGGAGGGCAGGCATTAAGAGTCTAGGTTCAGGGGCCAGACCACCTCTATCTGTTTACAACCTTAAGCAACTCACTATCTCAGTTTCCTTTTCCATAAAGTTGGGAATTATAATAGTATCTAACACACAGGGTTGTTATGAGGGTTAAATGTGTTACTATGTGTGGACTCCTTGGAACAGTATTTGGTAGAATCTTTTGAGAGGTGACTGATACTCTGATCATCTCATTTAAGGTTGTCATCAAGAGGGAGTTACTGGGGGTGCCTGGGTGGCTCAGTCGGTTAAGCATCTGCCTCCGGCTCAGGTCATGATCCCGGGGTCCTGGGATCGAGCCCCACGTCGGACTCCCTGCTCAGTGGGAAGTCTGCTTCTCCCTCTGCCTCTGCCGCTTCCCCAGCTCATGCTCGCTTGCTCTCTCTCTCAAATAAACAAGTAAAAAATTTTTTTAATTTAAAAATAAAATAAATTAAATCTTAAAAAAGAAAGAGGGAGATACTATTTTATCTCCATTTTACAGATGGCACAATGACTTGCCCACAATCCTGCCACCACCACGGTAGCCCAGAGTCTAAGAATTGGCAGCGTAGCACCAAGGCCCCAGGGAAGGCCCCTCTCATCGTGGCCATCATTCAACAACGGTTGCTGTGGAGACGCCGCCGTCCTGGCCCACAGGACTCCTTCAGCCCCACCAGCACACTCGGCAAAACTGGGAGCCACACAGCCCCCTGGGCATCCTACCTCCTCTGAGGCCCTGCCAAGGAACAGACAGGAGTCCCCTCTGCCTGGACACCGGACTTCCCTCACCTCCCAGTCTCTTGGGTCCATAAAGATTCTCCGTCTAGTCAGGAGGAATTCCTCTCTCTCTTTCTTCAATATCCTCTCCCTTCCCTTACCAAGACACCCAGCGTAATCCTCTGGAGAGGCTCCAGCTTTAGGCAAACAAAACCCTGCCAGAGAAGTGTCTTGCAGAGGTCTCTTCCTGCCCAGGCACAAACCTCTCAGGAGCAAGGAAGTTGAAGCCAGCTGCCTGCCAGGACAGAGGAAAGAGAGAGAAGACAGCACTGTCTGTCATGGTCAGTCCACAGGAGCATAGGTGGGTGCTGGAATTCTGCTCAGGGTGAGTCTCCCAGAGGCTGGAGTCTGGCCCTGAGGTACCAGGCTGGGCCAGGAGCACCACTGAGATAGCCCCAAAGGAGGCCACAGTTTGGTGAGGGAACATAAACCCCAGCTGACCATTACTGTGCACAGCAGAAGATCCAGTGGTGGTTTGGAGCTGACACTGAGTCAAGAGCCATCCATTCCTCATGGGAAGGGCCGAGAAGCCTTCCAGGGACGGGAGCTATGAGGTTGGCCAGGCTGGGTGAGGAGGGGACGTCAGCCCAGAGGGGTGAGAGGCCCAGCAGAGGGAACAGCTGGAGCTTGACACTGCACTGGTGTCCAGGGACATGGTACCGGGTGGCCCTTTGCATAGTGGGATGGGGGCAGTGAGGGTGGGTGAGGCAGGGAGGGAGATAAGGCTCGGCTGTCAGGGGCCTGCGGTGCTGCGCTGGGAGCTTGGACTTCATCCTCTAGGAAGTGCGGGGTCACGGAAGAGTTTGCAGTAAGGAGGGATGTGCCTAGGTGTGGTGGCCGGGTGAGGCGGGGGCCGGGGGGGCTGGCAGGCCCAGGGGCTGCGGGCCCCGCTCCTGGCCACATCAGCAACCAGGAGGCTCTTGCCAGCCAGCCCAGCCACCCACCTGGAGGCCGAATGGACACAATGTGCCTGAAGAGGCTGTGGTGGGTTTTTCCAAGCCCAACACTCGACTGTCCACACAGAACCCGCCTGTGTGTGGTCTTTGGGGAGGCTGCTTGGGAGCAGCATATCGATCAGACTGGAAGGAGAGAAGGAGGAAAAAAATACCTTCAAACAGCAGAGATTTAAATCCGTTATTGGCTTCTAAAGACCCAAGAACACGAGCACACACAGGCCAGCCTCCCACGAGAGACACGGGGACCCAGAGAGAAACATGTGTGGGCAAAGACACACATGTGCAGAGACACACGTGCAGCTCATGGCTGTAAGCGCAGACAACTCTCACGTGTAGCCACACATACATTTGGCACAGAGGCTGAGGACACAGGTCCGTGGAGGCAGAAGAGGCCAGAAGTACCTGCGCAGGCCGAGAGTCCCATGAGCCTTCGCACAAGAATGTGCCTCCCTGCACAACCAGAGATGCTCGCGAATGTTCCTGGACACACACCCTACAACCCACTCGGAGCTCCTAGCCCTCGGGCAGGTGGGAGCCGGCATCTCCTCGTAGGGTCCCCTGTTCACCGCCTGCTCTCAGCTTCCAGATATCCAGGCAGGAGTGGACGGTCCTCGGACTCACTCCTGGGATTGTCAAGGTCACAAGATGCAAATGAGGCCGCCCTACCATGGGAAGGGCGAAGAGGGCCCAGGCATGTGTCAGTTGCCACCAGGGAATTCAGCGTGGTAGCATCAGGATCACCAGAAGGGACTTTTGAATCACTGATGCCTGGGTCCCACCCCCAGAGACTCTGATCCAGTTGATGTGGGGAGAGCACGGGGCATGGGTAGGTTTTTAACACTCCCAGGTGATTCCAATGTGCTTCCAGGGTTGAAAATTACTGGAGCAACTGATGTGGCTTCTGGGGTCCTGCGAGCATCCTCGTTCCCCGGCAGGACCACCTGAATACACGAGATCCTAAGGGTGGGAAGGTGTCCCTCCCCCTGCACTTCAGCATACCCAGGAGGCCCTTGACAGCCGGGGTCTGGCGCACCCCCCCCCCCCCCCCCCCCCC
>NW_027397080.1:7985509-8059632 GCF_003265705.2 Callorhinus ursinus | reverse complement strand
CACCCCCCCCCCAACCAAACCAAACCACACGACCAAACGGAGGCAGGCGCCGCCCCCCCCCCCCCCCCCCCCCCCCCCCGCCAAACACACACCCAGACCCTTTCCTAAGTGTCCCCGGTGCAGAGCGGAGCCGCGGTGGCTGGCGCGCCCCATCCGCGCACTGCGGCTGCCCCCTGCTGGACGGAGACGGCCGAGCCCGGCAGCCCGTAGCCTGCTCTCGCCAGCTGGGCGCCCCGCAGGCTGACTTGTGGGAGCCAGGACGGCGCCGTCCTGGAGAGAAACCCCTTACGCTCCCCAAACCCCCAGCTCTGCCCCCTCCCGCCAAGGCCCAGCCGCCTCTCCAGTCCCAGCCATCTCGGGCTGGGATGGGGGCTCACAGAGGTCCTCTCTTTTTTTGGTTCATCTACTCAGTGGTAGCCAGGAATGCCATTGACCTGGGCCGCCCAGACCGCCCAGTCCCCACTGGGGCGACGCAGATGAATGCAGGAGGGGCCCAATGGCAGAGGCGCGCCCCCTTTGGTCCTCCCGGACGCCCATCCATCCTCCAACAGCCACGTGAGCCGCCTCCCTCAAGCCAACCCCACACCAGGATTCTCCCACCGCCCTGAGGGTAAAGCCCAGGCTCCTGAACACAGTCGCCCAGTCTCCCTGGGACGCCGTGCCCCCCTGAGGCTGCCTGACAAACTCTTACTCACCCCTCCATATCCTTCCAGCTCTGCTCCGAAGCCTTCCCTGACCTCCTCGCTCCAGCACTCCCCACACCCCGCCCTGCTTTCTCCTCTTCTTCCTGAACATTACTACCCACCCCTTATAAATAATTCTCTGCTCACAGGTCAGCCTCCCCCGACCAGACAAGGGGGGGTCCCCAAGAGCAGGGACCAGGGGCCTGGGGCCAATAACGTTCTGTAGGATGAATGAAGCCTTCTCCAAGCCGCCCAGTCCACAGGGAGCTCTCCCCACTCTGGCTCCAGCAGGCAGTGGGGCAGAGCCCTCCCCTCAGAGGGGCGATCGATGGATCGCTAGGAAAGGGTGCTCGAGAGCAGTAACTGCACTAACACGAATGCAGCACTTACTCACCAAGTGCCGGTGTGTATTCTGCTCCAAGTGCTTTACATATAGTAATTCATTTCACTGTCCATTTCACAGATGGGAAAACAAAGGCACAGAAAGGCCAGGGAACTTGCCCAAACACACAGCTGGTCAGCCCAGAGCTGGGATTCAGCCCAGGAGGTGGCTCCGGAGGCCACACTGTTCACACGTCGCCCTTAAGGGAAGAGAACGCTGGTGGAAGACTGGTGTCCACTCTGGCCCTGGCCGCCTCCAGGTACCTCGTCTGGGGCACTGAGAGGCTCTTCCCAGGAGAAGCCAGGCCCCCATCCTCTCTCCAGCCAGCAGTTCGAGGGCTAGGGCTACTTTCACTTCCTTCTTAATTTTTCTGACAAGAGCAGATGCCACTGCAGCTGACAACCAGCCTGTCGGTGTGAACGGGAAGCAGATCCAGCCCCTCGTTTGTGTGGTAAGAAAATGGAATTGGACAAGGAGGCAGCTGAGCTTTAGGAGACCCGGAGGCTCCAGGGGTGGTGGCAGAAGCCACAGGGCTCCCAACAGCTGGGGAGTGGGGGCAGTGGCAGGACGGGCGGGGGGGGCGAGGCCCAGATGCCCGGAGACCCTCTGGACCAGCCCTGCCTCTCATCCGTCCCTCCTTCCTCCCTTCCTTCTTTCCTCGTTCCCTCCCTTCCTCGCTCCCTTCCACCCAGACCTGGTGAACAACCACACTTGCCCAGGGCCATGCACAAGGACCAAGCAGTCACTGTCCTCCTCCTCGAGGATGACAGGCCATCAGATCACGACTCCAAAGCCCAGCTGCCCGGTGCCTTCCGACGGCACGAACTGCACCGGGTCCTAAGTTCCGCATCTGCACAACGGGTGGCTGGCACCCCATGCTCCATTGTGGGTTGGAAGGATTACTGAGTGCGTACAGGAAACACGTTGTGGCACAGTGCCGGGCCCACAGCACGCTTCCTTGCCAACCCCAGGAGCTCTTCGTTCCTATTCCTGTCATTCCTCACACCACCCGGCAATCCAGAAGTGCCCCCTGAGGTCTAACCACTGTCCCTCCTGCTGCAAGGCTCTTGTCATCCACAGCAGCTGTTTGCACGCACCCACGGATGTGTCCCACACTGCGCTCACACCCCCTCTGCCTAAGCCCCCCGCGGGAGGGGTGTGCTGACTCCGAGACCCTGGTCTCAGAGGAGGGCCGAGTTCAGCTTGGGTGAAACAGCTCCCCTCCCCAAACCAGCTGTGTCCGCCTCACCAGTCGCTAAAGCTGGCCCCTCAGCTGGACAGTTCTTCCTGACATGTGGCCTCAGGCTGTCCAGCTGCAGCGCCAAGGCTCACGTTCTGGCCGAGCAGAGGAGCAGCCTGACCCAGCCCCAGCCCCAGCCCTGCTGCCACGGGCCCAGGGAGCAAAGTAACGAGATCGCAGAGTTGGGCCACACCTCTAGCCTTAGGAAAGCCCTCGAAGATGAAGCGCATCCGTGGGTCCAGTGCTATTCGTCAGGGTGTGAGTGTGCATGATGGTGTGTGTCTGAGTGAGGGGTGACTGTGCATTTGTGTCTGTGCTTTGTGGGATCGTGGCTCACATGTCTGTATGACTGTGTGTCTCTCGGCACCTGCACAAATGTGTCGGTGGGGTGCTGGGACACTGTCCCTGGCTGAGCACCTGGCTGAGTCCCTGTCATCATCAGCAGGATCAGTACTGCTACCCCCAGGAGTACTCACTATGTGCTGTGTGCTTTACCTACATGTGTTCCTTTATTCCCCACAAAAGAAGCTCCTGACTCCAGCCCTTCACCAAGCCCCACACATACAGGGTCTCAGGGGGTAGGCCAAGCTCAGATTCCGTGGCTGGGTCTTGGAGGTCCCTTGAATTCTAACTCAGAGCTGTATCTCAGGCTGTATCTCCCAGCCTCCTCCACCTCATTCAGGAATCCTCCAGCCCCTCACATCAGGAAACTACTCCTGACCTTGCAAGACCCAGAAAACACTGCTTTATTGTGGAGGTACCCACACACAGCCCTGCCACCTCCTCCAGGAAGCCTTCCCTGACTTTCCAAGAGTTGGCACCTTTGGCCTACGTGCTGCAGCTCTGATATCCCCCCGGCTGGTCATTATTTCTTACACGTCCAGCTCCGCATCTGCCTGGAACTCAAGAACAAGGCAGAGCCTGATTCTTCTCCAGCACCTCCAGCAGACACTAGCTGCTCAGGAAATGGTGGCTGAGCCTGTGACGCTTGGCTAGGGGTAAGGGAAGCAGGGAGGTGGCCCAAGTTTCATTCCGTGAGGCTTCCTCCAGCTTCACTCAGGGAGGCAGCTCTGCTCTCTCACCTGACTCATCCATAAGGGTCAAGGTGCCTGATCCAAAGCTGCCCGGACCTGGGGGAGCACCACAGGGGGGTGCCCAGAGCAGGCACAGACCTCTGCTGGCAGCTGACCTCTCCCCTTCCCGCCCCGCCCCCGCTGACAGCTGCTCCCCCACCCCCACCCCCACCCTGAGGCCAATCCCTGAGACCAGCCACAGCCACTGCCTGTGGTCTGCCATCACTGTGTCACCAGCCAGGAGGCGTCCCTCGGAGGGGTCGGGGCAGAAGGGAGAGGAAGGAAGCCAGGTGGGGGATGAGGAGCTCAAAGTCCTGGAAGGGAGACGGAAGGTAGGGAAGGGGAGGCAGAAGAGAAAGGCGGGCGGCTCTTTCATTTCTCTCTGTGTGTGTCTGCAGGCTGATACTTCCCCCTGGTTAACGACTGCCTGCCGTCCAGGCGAGGCCCCAGCCCCTGCTAATTACCATGATTAGCACTGAGCAAGCTGCTGCATTTTATGACTCTCCAAACCAAAAAAATAATTAAAGCAATTACTGTCATTAACACTCTGCCCTCTTCCCCCCCTTCTCTGAGAATGAGCAGCCAACAGGCCCCGGGAGTCATGATTGGACCCTGGGCGCCTTCCCCTCCCCGTTTTGCGGGCCCCCCCCTCCACCACCACCCCTGCCACCACCTGCCACCTCCAGGAGCACCAGCCGGGGCAGCCCAAGCCCCAGCAAGGCAGGAAGGCCACAAGGAAGGGCCTCAGTGGGAAGACAGGCAATCCCCCCCACACACCCGGCATGCCTGGAAAAGCCAGAGCCACGCCCCTGGGAAACTGCACCGAGGAGGTGCCAATCAGGCAGGAGCCCACCAGCACCAACCGCCCCCACCTCCCCAACAAGCAGCACCCCACCCCCATACCCTCTGGTCTTCTGTCTCCCACCACAGCCTGGCCCCGTGCTCTGCCACACCCAGCTGAGGGACTGGGTCACCTAAACCGCAGAGTTTCGGTTTCCTCATCTGTAAAATGGGCTGTCTGGTCTGCTTGGGCTGCTGTAAAATACCACAGACAGGGATCTTAAATAACTGACAGTTTCTCACAGATCTGGAGGCTGGGAAGTCCAAGATCAAAGTGCTGATGAACTCAGTCCCCTGTGAGAGCCCTCCCTCTGGCTTACAGATGGCTGCCTTCTTTCCCCACCCCGCTTCCCTTTCCTGGGTTGGTGCACTGGCGGTGGGGGGAGAGGGGGAGGAGAAGAGGAGGGAAGCAAGCGCCCTGGTGTCTCTTCTTATAAGGGCACCAATCCCATCATGGGGGTCCCACCCCCATGTCCTCCGCTAAACCTCATTACTTCCCAAAGGCCCCATCTCCAAACACCACTACATGGGGGTTTAGAGCTCCAACATATGAATTTGAGGAGGGGGGACACCATTCCATCCATAGCATGGGCTTGGAAATATTGTGAAACAATCCCTCCTCGTGAGCCTGTGAGGATTACACAAGATAATCAGTGGTTCCCTTCAAAGTCCCTCCAAAGCGGAGAACAGCTGGGGTGAGCAGGAGGAGTTGCAGCGGAGGCTGGAGAGGTGACCAGGCTCTGCGCTGGGATGATTTTATAAACCATGATGCCTGTGACCCAGGCTTATGGCCATAGCCTCCTACCTGGTCTCCCCGCTCTGTTCCTGCCTCCTGCCCTTCAATTTATTCTCAACACATGAGCCAAAGGGAATCTTTCTTTTTTAAGATTTTACTTATTTGACAGAGAGCATAAGCAGGGGGAGTGGAAGGCAGAGGCAGAGGGAGAAGCAGACTCCCTGCTGGGGAGCCTGATGCAGAACTCGATCCCAGGACCCTGGGATCATGACCTGAGCCGAAGGCAGACACTTAACCGACTGGGTCACCCAGGTGCCCCCCAAATGGAATCTTTTAAAGCATAAGTCATAGAGCACAGAGGATTTTTAGGGCAGTGCAAATACTGTGTATGATACTATAATGATGGATACATGTCATCACCCATTTGTCCAAATCCATAGAATGTACACCAGGAATGAACCCTGGTTTTTATGGTCTTTGGGTGATAATGATGTATCGGTGAAGGTTCATCAATTGTAACAAATGTACCACCCTCATGGGGGAAGGATGTTGATGATGGGGGAGGCTGTGCATGTGGGGGGTGGGGGGAGCAACAGGTATATGAGAAATTCTGTATCTGCCTCTCAATTTTGTGAACCTCAAACTGCTCTAAAAAGTAAAGTCTTTAAATTGCCCCCCCAGAAAGTAATAAATACGTAAACAAAATATATATATATATCAGATCATGTCATTTCTCTGCTCGGAATCCTTAATGGATCCCCATGTCACTCAAAGTAAAAGCCAAAGTCCTTACGATGGTCTCCCAGGCCACGTTCCTCTCCTGGCTCCGACCTCAAACATACCCAACATACTTCTGCCCTAGGGTGGGCCCACTTCTCCAGGACTCTTACTCCAGATGCAACTCATCTCTTTCAGGACTTTGCCCAATGTCTTCCCAATGATGCAGCTCTCACCTGCCTCCCACCACATACCCCCAATCCTCTTGCCCTGTTTTACTTTTCCATTCTCCCATTGTGCCTAAGACCTTTTAACATGCTTTGCAATTTACTTATTTACTGTGGTCATTGTTTATTGTCTAGCCCCCAGAAAGGCAGGGATCATTGTCTGCTCTGTTCTGATGACTTCCTAGATCAATGCCTGGCACCCAGTAAGGCACACAGTAAATACTTGTCTAATCTAATTGAGGAACTGTAATCTTAGTCATGGCATTCTGTTTCCTCCGGAAGATCTAATGGTGCCCGTGGAGCGACGTGAGCCCCCAAAGACGTCAGTCAGCACAAGCAGTGGATAAGCAACATGCATCACACTGTATAGGACCAGTCTTCAACAGCGACACCGTGTGCCGAGAAGAAGCAACAGCAGTGGGCGTGGTCCCGGCGGTAGGATGACGTCATTTCCTCCGCGTAGGGCTTCCTGGCCAATCCAGAGACAGGGAGAGGTTCTCAACTGGGCTTTCTTCTCGTAAAGTGGCCCAAGCAATTATTTTAAAACTAAAATTTCACATCCATTAGGATGGCTAGTAGTTAAAAAGTACAACCATCTAACAAGTGTGGGCCAAAACGTGCCGGAATTGGAACTCTCAGGCACTCGTCGTGGGAATGCAAAATGGAGCAGCTGCTACGGAAAACCTTAGGGTGGTTCCTCGAAAACTCAAACATAGAATAATCATGTGATCCAGCAGTTCCACCTCTAGGTACGAACCCCAGAGAATTGAAAGCAGGGAGTTAAACAGACATTTTTGTTTTGTTTTGTTTAGATTTTATTTATTTATTTGACAGAGCGAGAGAGCAGAAGGAGAGGGAGTTGCAAGCTCCCCGCCGTTCAGGGAGCCCGATGTGGGACTAAACAGGTTTGTGCACCAGTGTTCACAGCAGCATTATGCACAACATCCAAAAGGTAGAAGTAGCCCAAGTGTCTGTCAGTGAATGAAAGAATAAGCAAAATATGTATATACATACAATTCCTTCAAAAGAAATGACAGCCTGATACATCTACAACATGGGTGAACCTTAGAACATGCAGCTAATTGAAATAAGCTAGTCATTGGGGCGCCTGGGTGGCTCAGTCAGTTAAGCCTCTGACTTCAGCTCAGGTCATGCTCAAGGGGTCCTGGGATTGAGCCCCAGGTTGGGCTCCCTGCTCAGCGGGGAGCCTGTTTCTCCCTCTCCCTCTGCCCCTCCACCTCTTCGTGCTCTCTCTCTCTCTCTCTCACTCAAATAAATAAAATTTTTAAAAAAAAATAAAAAATAAGCTAGTCACAAAAGGGCCAACACTGTATGATTCCACTTATATAAAGTACCTAACATAGTCAAATTCAGAGAGAGTAGAATGGTGGGTGCCAGGAAGTAGGAGGAGGGGGGAATGGGGAGTTAGTGTTTCATGGTGACAGAGTTTCAGTTCGGGAAGATGAAAAATTTCTGGACATGGACGGTGATGATGGCTGCACAGCAGTGTGAATGTACTTAACAATGAACTGTATTAAAATGGTAATGTTTATATTATGAATATGCATATTTTACCACAATAAAAAAAATTAATTTTTTAAAGCAGAAAAATAAAACAGAAAATAACAAGGTAGGGGTGACTTTGAGTCCGAGGAGAGATGCTCCAAAGCATGGCACGGAGGTGGGTACAGGACATCTTTCCCCCCAACGTGAGCCCTCCAAGCCACTGGCACCAAGTGACCCTACTTCTGTATGCCCTACTTCATCTTGTTGGGACCCCAGTTTGGCTCATATTTCTTTTCGGGGTCCATCTATAAGGACTCTGAGCTCCCGAAAGTCAAACCGCACAAAATATGTTCCTCTGTGAAGTTCCTTTCCCCTAGTCCTCGTCAAAACTTTGGAAATAGAGCAAAGTGATGGCTATGAGTCCTCTCCACATCTGCCGAATTGGTCAACAAGACCATCTAGAGTCAGCTGGTTCCGCAGCACTCATGCTTTGCCTGATATTCTAATTACTATTGATTAGGGCCCACGCTCTGTGGAGTTAGACGTTCACTTGTGGGAAACTGATAAGGTGCAGATGATTTGCATCCCATAAATAATGCCAAAGTTTGGCGGGGGGGGGGGTTGCTTTATAGGATATTAACCAGTTTCGTATCTAATTTAGTAATCTTCGTGCATCATTGTTTTTCAAATGAGTTTCCGTATCCTCCTTTGAAACAGCTTTGTTGAAAGATTCTCTCATTGAGTTAAACAATATTTTGATTGTGCTCACCAGGTATTGCGTGAGAATTATGTTTTTAACATTTTGAGGGTTATACTTTGGGGAAACTGGACAGGTGCTCGTGTGTCCCAGACACAGTCCTGGGGCTACTTGTCACCTCCCCTGCCTCAGTGCTCCTTCTTCTGACTCCCCTCCCCTGCTTCCCTCCCTCCCTCTCTCCCTCCCTCTCACTCATCTGAAAATCCCTGTTCTCCTCAGCTCCTAGCCCAGGTAATAAAACCAGGTCACATCCATAGTCCTGTTTGAAATGTGGTCATTACAAAACTGGATATTCACCATCTCAGTTTGCCTTCCTACACTTAGATTTCTTCTTCAAGTCTTCTTGCTAGAAAAACAGGTGGTATTTGCCTTACTATGTAAAGGACTCCATCCTGTTAATTTTCTTAAAAAGTGTGGGGGGAGCCATCTAATTCAAGATCACGTGTGTCTGCACCTCCAGAAACCAGCTATCCCCAAATGAGCTTCCTCATCGTCTTTAAAAAAAATAAAGACCTTCTATGGTGATGGGTATTAAGGAGGCACGTTCTGCGTGGAGCACTGGGTGTTATGCACAAACAATGAATCATGGAACACTACATCAAGAACTAATGATGTAATGTATGGTGATTAACATAACAATAAAAAATTAAAAAAAATAAAGACCTTCTAGACAATTATCATATGATCTCACTGATATGAGGAATTTGAGAAACAAGACAGAGGATCATAGGAGAAGGGGAGAGGGGGAAATGAAACAAGACGAAACCAGAGAGGGAGACAAACCATAAGAGACTCTTAATCTCAGGAAACAAACTAAGGGTTGCTGGAGTGGTGGGGGGTGGGAGGGATGGGGTGGCTGGGTGATGGACATTGGGGAGGGTATGTGCTATGGTGAGCGCTGTGAATTGTGCAAGACTGTTGAATCACAGATCTGTACCTCTGAAACAAACAATACATTATATGTTAATAAAAAACTAAAAAATTAAAAATAAAAATGAAGACCTTCTCTTACAGATAACCTGTTACAATATTTTAGAACTGATTATCATTATAGAAAGAAGCTTTTTTTTCTTATTTTTATGATTTTGTGTCTGACGTCGTACTAAACCCTTTTATTAGCCATGATGAATTGTTTTGAGTTAATTTTATTAGGTTTTCCATTGATAAAATTGTGTCTTTGGCAAATGATGATCATTTTCCCACAGCTAAATTTTGTAATCATGTTTTCCGTCTTAACACATTGGCTGTAATTCGTGTGCTTTACTATGATTAAATGTGTTGAGCTATTTTGTGTATAGCTATTGAGCAAAATTTATTGGCGAGCAAAGAGGCTAGGGACAAAGTTAGCAGCTAAAAAACCCAGAAAAGATCGTAGTAAACTGTGTGGGGAGATGTGACGAGGCCTGGACCGGTATCACAAATGCAAGGGAAGAGCTACAGGGAAGAGAATGTTTAGATAATGAATCAGCAACTAGGGCAGAAACCGAACACAACTGTAGATCTGCACACCCGACGCCCAGCAGTCCACCTGAGTGCCCAGGTATGGTGGGCATGCGTTCCACCTTTCTCAGTCCTCAGTACCGCAGTGATTATTTTAGGAATGGGCACTTGACCCAGACTCACACCAAACAGGTCCCAGTGTTCCCCATCCACATGACCCAAGTTGGTCCAATCAGAAGCAAAGCTCAGGAATTCTGTAGGTTGGATAGTTGGCCAAAGGGCAACCCCTCTCTCCCCCAGAATTTGAAGGTAGAAACCTAGAAGCCATTGGCACCCAACATAGAGAAGCTGACCTGAGCATCAGGTGTAACGCACTTTGGATTGGACCTATCGAGGCCCATGCTACCTTTGGACTTTCGAGCCCCATAAACTCTACCTTCCTTTACTGGTTAAGCAAGTTTGCAGTGGGTGCTCTGTAATTTGCTCTATAAAGAGTCCCCCGCTGGTATGCCAGGAAACTGACAATATTTTTAATAGATCCTACAACTCTCTTACAGTGTATTCATCTGAGAAAAGGTGTGAGGGGAGAAAAGTAATTAGAATTCTCAGTTTATAAACATTTCCTAAAATGTGAATTCAAGAGAGAAATTAGCAGCTATTTTAATTGTCTACTCCATTTCCACATCCTCACACTTGATCTACCTACTCTCTAAATATATTAATTAACATTTTTATAAACACTTTCCAGTTTACAATACGTCTTCACACATCTTGACTCATTTGGTTCCCACAACAAACAGGAGAGATGACTGAGAGATGCCTCATTTTGTGTAGCTCTGCACACTTTGCAAGGCTCTTTCTCTTACGTTATTTTGTGTGGTACTAGTATGTCTGGCTCTTGCAAGTTCCAGACTCCAGGAAAATTGATGTACTTGTAGGTAGTTCTCTCAGCCCACAGAGAATAGTTGGACATTTCTCTCTATTCACTGGTGTCAGTCAACACTGTCCCTACCTTGTTCCCCAGGTGAACTCCTATTCATACGTAAAAGCCCATTTCAGATAAGGCACATCATGTCTTTCTCCCCAGAAAGGGGGGCAGGCGGGTGTGGTCCTCAAAAATGTTGTCTTTGCTAGATTTCTCAAAGTGGGCCAACTGGTTGTTGGGATGGAATGGGGGGCTCTAGCCAACCGTTTTGTGCTTTGGGGTAAACTTTATCCATCACCAAAGGAAAGACACCGGCCACTCTCCCAGCCCCCCGACCATAAGAACCTACTTCCAGTTTGGCCAGAATTTCTCTCTGTGTTGTATGGAAGGAGAAGGGTCAGTGTCAGCCTTGGCCTCAGGCCATTTTTATTGGTTTTTTATGCTAGTGGCCCTCAAGCCAACCCAGACCATCTTTGGGCCTTTAAACAGGCCTCAAAGAGACTTACAAATAAACCTCTGACAGGTTCTCAAATTGGTCTCAAAGAGACCCTTGCCTGGATCCTCAGATAGACCTTGGACAGACCCTTCAATCGGCCTGGATCCGAGCACAGCCCTGCATCAGGAAACTTGTTCCTCTGAGCTCAGATTCCCTCAAAAACACCTTCCCCAAAGAGCCAGAACCTGGCACCCACAGTTCACATACCTGCTGGATGTCTGTCAGGGGCCTGCAGGATTCCGGGGCGGTTTATGGGTCCAAAAACCTGGTTGGGGAGGATTAAGGATACTGGTGGCTTTCAGCTCAATCTCCTGACTCAGAGCAGGTGGGGCACTTGGCCTCCCCCATCTTATTGCTACTTGGGGGATTCTAGTTACCAGAGTGGCCCTCTCCATAGAATCAGGGGTCAGAGGGCAGAAAAGGTGGGGAGAAAGCTGCCCCAGTGGGGTTCAGAAAGAGTCAGTGGGGGGGAAGGAGGGAGGTGAAGGGATCAGAAGGGGTAATCCAGGTCCTTTCTCTGAAGCTGCGAGGCCTGCATTGCGGGGGGCTGCCTGCGGCTACAGCACTGAGTATGTACTGAGTGTTTACGGGATCTGGTTGTGACTGTCAGTGTGAAATCCGCTTCCTGTGTCCGCAACACAATCAGATCTATACCTGGGAGTTGGTTGCCATACAGAATTCCTGTTGTTGCCATACAGAATTCCTCACCTTCCCTCCTCCTTCTCCTCCTGGGCTTCCCAGCTCAGAGGAGGGCCCCTTCCCAATGCCTGAGCCTTCTCTCCCCTCCCCCAGCAGTCATAGGTCAGCTGAACCTCCAGCCTGAGGTCCTCAGCTGCTCAGCCTGGACGAAAGCCACCATACCTAGCTGACTCCTCCTTTCCCTCCCACCAGCCTCCAGAATCAGTTTTCCAGAAACCACCTCTGATCATATCGGTCTGCTTTGGCATTTCTGAGGATCCCCACTGCCCAGGAGATACAGTGGAAAAAAGCCCCTCCTCCCATGCGTCACAATCCCTCTTGCACACACACACACACACACACACACACACACACACACACACACTTCCTCCAGGCCAGATTCAGCCCCTCCTCTTCCCACCTCCACACCTTCCTCCTGCCAGCCCCCTGGCCCAGGCTGCCTGCGCTCTGCCCTTACAGGGTCCACAGAGCAGCACCCCCGTGGGGGCCCCACCAGCACTTCCCCTCCCTCCTCTGATCTTGTGTGGCTTTTTGCACCTTTTCTACCAAAACAACCCCAGCAAAATCCTGCACTGGCTGAGAAGTACCATGAGTGATTCACTGCCGAGTTCCGTGTTACTGTTGTTTGCTCACATGAAGTCATTGCTCCGTCATCGGGCATTTAGGGGGCACCTACCACACTCCTGGCACTGTCTGGGACCTGGGGCACAGCCATGAGCAAGCCCCGGGACCCCACCATCATGGATGGGACTCAGACCGTCCCTGAAGAGAACTATCCAGTGAATTCTGGCCCTTGCAGAGGCCTTAGCTATTTTCCGCTGCCTCTCCAAACTCTGGTGCCCAGGGCCCCAGGAATCTGAAGCGGCCATCCCCTGTTTGCTCCCCCCCACAACCACCTGCCTTGTGACTGTGCTGAGTGGGCATGGGGCGCTGGGTGCCGGGTGCCGGGTGCCCTGCCCTCTGCCACCCAACTGCGCACCTCCCCCAGCCCCGCACCAACAGCGCCCCACACACCGCGCTGCTGATGTTTAATTTTGCCGAACACCGAGTCCCAACCCCGTGTTAATTGGTTTTACTCCAGCCTTTTGTGCCTCCCATTAAATGAGGAAATGCTACCCATAAAATTTTAATTTTAAAAGCCAACTTGTTTGTTTTATATTGAAACTCCCCGGGCAGCTCCAGCAGAGGGAAACAGACACATTTTCGTTTCATTAAAGCAACTTGAGTGAAGATAAAAAAGAAGCTGAAAAATTAGATTTAAAAACAGAGAGCGAGAAGCATTTAAAGACAATGAAGGAAAATGAGCCGCCGCAGAGGGCGGCAGGGATCGGCCGACTGCATTCCTGCAGGGAAACAGGAACCCAGGGGGGCGTCGGTGGACAGCCTCGGCCAGCCCTCCCAGAAGGCTGAAGCACGGGACTCTCTCCTCCCTGAAAATCTGTGGCCTGATGCCCTAGAGGAAGCAGGCTAGAGGGACTCAGTCCCCCACCCCCACCCCAACCCCGGGGCCAGTGGCATCCTCTTCCTTAAGGACAAACTGCATGATGGGTACGCCCACTGTGTGACCTTGACTCTACCACTTGCTAGCTGTGTAATAAAGAGCAGTGACCTTAGTTTTCTCATCTGTAAAATGGAAATAATAATGGTACTTAAGTTTATAGGGTGTTGCGAGGATGAAGTAGGTTAATACCTTGAAAACACTTCAAACGGAACCCGGGATACAGTAAGTGCTTAATAAATGTTACCTGTTATTATTCTCATCCTGCTGCTACCCTTCTACTTCACACTCCTAACACGTTTCCCTCTGCTGAGTGTACCTGCCTGCCTCCCTCATCTACACATCCCCTCACCACTCAAAGTTGTCCTTTCAGTGATGTCCCTGAGCTAACGACAGCTAAGAGAGATGGGGGGAAGGTCTGAGTAGAGGCTCTGGAAGCCCCCATTCCACGGTCCAATTCTTGTGACCCAAACTAACTCATTAAAATTTTATTATAATCCTTCCGAGGAAAGCCAGTCTCCCTGGGTTCAAATCCCAGCTCCGATTACCAGCTGTGTGTTCTTGAGCAAGAATCTTTTGGGCCTCAGTCTCTGTCAGTAAAAAGGAAACAAAAACTGGATCAGCCACACATTGTCACGAAGAGCCAATGAAGCAAGCTCTGCAGAGCGTCCAGTGAATAGCTGCTCTTCTGCATCCGGTCTAGGGGTCTGAGGCTGTGGAAGTGAAGGAGTGGGGCAGGGGGTTCCATAATAGGGTGATCTTATCTCCCATTTCTCAGCTGTTGCCACAGGGTAATTAGTAGTGGCGCTCTCTTTCATTCTCAAAAGTGTCCTAATCTGGATGACTCATTATATGGTCATCCTATTTCAAATCCCCCACCCGAGTGAGGGGCCTCAGAGCTTGCCCTGGGGTGCTGGGAAAGGGTCCTGACCCTTGACCTGTCTTCTGCCTGACTACTGAGTCCTCACTCTAAGCCCTAACCTCACATTTGACTCACACGGTAGGGGAGAAGCCCAAGGAAAGACCCGAGGTTCAGGGAAGGTGCTGGGATTGGAGTCTGTTGGGCCTCCCGGCCTCTTCTCTGCATGCCAGAGGGCCATTTACGCAACCTCTGACCCTAACTTCCTCTTTTCTCCTTGGTGGGTGGGGGCAGTGGATTAGTAAACAGACTATCTCACCAATGGCTGCAAAGATCAAACCCAATCAGCACATAGATGTGAAAGGTTTGTCAACTGTGAAGTGTTGCTCACCGCCCGGAGGGCCATCAGCTCCAGCGGGAGAGCAGACTCCCCAGGCTCTGTTCCCGGAAGTAAGCAGAGATGGAGACACAGAGAGTCACAGAAGGGCTCCGATGGGAAAGGGGTGGTCCGCCCCACACCTCAGCACAGGCAAGCCCTGCAACTCACAGCCTGTGTCCGGCAGACCCTGACCTGCCTCCCACAGGTCCCCCACACCTGTCCAGGGCCCCTCAGAGACACCTCCTCCAGGCGGGAGCCACTGCAGGCTCCTCCCCGCACCCCCGCACCCCCCCCCTGCGAGAGCTACCCCAAGGGTGGACAATGAACCAGCGGCCTCAAGCGCTGCTTCTCTGAAAAGCTTCGAGAGGATTCCACCTAAGTGGCTGCAGAGCGGCATCCATTTCTCCTGGGCAGATTTCTTTTCCAGGGTTCCCCAAGTGTACACCAAGGAACCCTAGGACTTAGTGACAGTTCTGAGTGGGACCAAGTGGGTGGGGCTCCAGGCGTACTTGCAAGCTCCCTCCCCCCTCCTCCTCCTCCCTCCTCCCTCTCCTCTGTCTTCAACCAGAGCATCTCTATTTTATATAATCCAAGATACTGCTTGCACAAAAGTTTCCACTGTTAGAATATTCTTTTCAAAAACACTGCTCTGTTTCTCCTCTTCCCTCCCCGCTCCCTCGATTCCTCCCTTCCTTCCTCCCTGACCCATCTGTCCTAAAGCCCTTAGGTGCAGTAGAGCAAGGGAGACACCAGCTTGGGAAGGGGGTGCAGAGAGGACCAGAGCAGAATGCCAGAGCCGGGTGAGGGGGGGGTCCATGTGGGAGGCAGCCCAGCACAGGTGTCAGAGTCCCAACAGGGTGAGGAGAGCATCTGTCACAAAGGGGCAGCCTGGCCTGGGGGATTGGAGTACAAATGGACTGAGGGGACACCCACACACAGGGCAGCCTGGAGCGGGTATCAGAACCGGGTGGGGTTAAGTAGGGTAGCCACGCTGGGTGGATGGGCCCAGGGTGGGAAATCAGAGGTGAGTTGGATGAGGAGGGGTCCAGACGTGGGCCAGCCCAGAGTGAGGGGCTGTCTGAATGGAGGGAAGGGCAGCGCCCCCCGCCCCGCCCCGGAAGGTCAGAGCCTGAGGGATCAGGGAAGCAGAAGGAGGAGGGACTGCCCAGGTCCCTCATCAGTCAAGCCTTGGGGCTTGCCTCCTTCTCTGCCCACCCAAACCCTTTCTAAAGCCAGGGAAGACCCGGGACACCTTCCCAAATCAACCGAAGTCCCCACCCATTCCCTGAGCACCACCGATGTGCCAGGCAGTGTGGCTGGCGCTGGGGAAAGCCAGGCCAGGCCTTACATCCCAGCGCAGAGGGCAGACATGGAGCTACCGTTCCAGAAGGGGAGGGGTGGGAGCGTGGGGCAGGACGGTGTGACCTCTCATGGGGGATCAGGAGCTGTCCAGAGAGGAGAGGAGCTGAGGGGCGGCGTTGGAAGATGAGTTTGCAGGATGAGGGCGGCAATGACTCTGGACCTGGCTTCTTACCCTGCCCATCCTCACCTGCCCAGTTCATCCCATCCCCAAAGGCCACAGCTGCCAAGCACCTCATAAAAGACCTTTCAATCCTGGGACCCCCAAGGACTACACCCTAGTGACGGGCCCCTCAGGATAGACATGGAGCTTCAGGGCCATCTCCCCATCTTTGTCCAGACCCCACTTGCCCTGGGGATTTCCTGGATGGGAAGGTCCCAGCTCGGCCTTCCTCTCTGAGGTCTGACATCCCTCATAATTGAGAAGTCCTGCCTGGTGTTCAGCTCGAACGCTTCCTTCGTCCTCTGTTCTGAAGACAAGTGGCTCATGGAAGGTCCTTTGCCAATACCACCGCAGAAGCGCTGATAATCTTTCCTACCAGGCTGTAGGGGGAAGAAACCCATTCCGTCAGTGAGTTGGGGGCTGTACCAAAACCCTCCTTCAGGCAGAGGCTTCCTAACCATCCTTATTTTTCCCTCAAAAGCCCTAACCTACATCCTTCCCTTGGGGGCCGCTCTGCTCTTCCCACATCCAGGTGAGAACCCCACTCATGCAGGGCACCCTGACTCCCCAGATGGCCATTTTAGCACAGAAGTCCTGGAAAGGGCTCACCACCCCCTCCCGAGGTCCCTTCCATTTGGGTCTCTAGGTAGTCCAGCCTGCCCAGGAAAATAACTACTTGGACTCCGCGTGACCTGATTTTCTAAGGCAGAGGGGAGAGCAAGCTACCCTCCGCTGCCCCATTGGGTTTCTAAGGGCCGCAGGGGAAATCCAGGTTAGACACCAGAAGGGACTTCTAGTTCAGAGAGGAGGCACGGCGTCCCGGGTGCCCGGCCTCCCTGCGGTCACCAGGAGGGGGCGCCCCAGGCCAGCCCACGGCCCGTGCCCGCAGAGGACTGGGCCGTGTCGCGGAGAGCCAGTGGGGGTCGGGCGAGCGCTGGGGGCGTGGCAGCGGGACAGCTGCTGGAGGAGCCAGGCCACCTGGGGGTGGGGGGCGACACCCCCCCCCCCCGCGCCCGCCGGGACACGGGAAAGGGAGTGGCATCGCGTTCTGCCTAGTCATCGCCTGCGAGGACGCGTCATCTCTGATGTCAGGCCTTCGAGGGGCTTCGTTCCAGCTCCGGGCTCCAGGAAAGGGCGTCGCGGGGCCCAGAGGTTACACAACTTCCCCAAGGTCGCGTGGGACGGGCCCGGCCCGCCAAGGGATCCGGACCCGGCTCGGTGCCCGCCGGCACGGTCCGCAGGTGGCCGGGCTCCACGCAGCACCCTTGACAAACCCGTGGCCTTGGCCTAGCGTCCTTCTTCCCGGCTCTAAATGGTCTTTCATGCTAAGTTCTCCTCGGTGGCCGTAACATAAAAAAAGAGCCTCTTGAAACCTTACGTGTTCTAAAATGAATTCAGGCCCCGGGTCCCGGGGGTAAGGAGGGGGGGTTGAATCCTTCAGTTCCAGCAGCGGAGTCTGCCGCCCTTCTGCCCAGCCCTGCTCGGACCCGCGGGCGCACGGGGGACAGGGGGCGGGAGGACCCTCAGACGCCTCCGCAGGGGTCTCCTTTTGAAGGCTTGCCGGTCCTTGTGCTCTGAGTGGTTGGAGTTCGGTCCATTACGAGAAATCTCCTTTTGAGGATGGACATATTCAAATCCAGATGTTGTCTCGGCAGAACAAAAAGCTCTCTCCAAATTCCCTTTATGAAGAAATAGGTTCTCCTTTGAAGGAATAACATCTCTTGAGAAGTGGATTTTTTTTTTTTCCTCCCAGCCAAGAACCTGCTGCTCTGAATATTTTAAAAACGATTTAATAGCCTGTCTCCATCCCACTTCAGATGCCAGGATGCTGGCAACAAGGTGAATGTCACCCGCTGATGGATTCAATAGATTGACCATGGCTTCACTAGAAGAATGTTGGGTTTTTTTTTTTAATGTGTTATTTATTTAGGTAGATTTCTTTTAATTCAAGACATGCATTCTAATGGGACAAGGGTCACATGAAATACAAATTGTCAAAAAAACTTTCCCAATTTTATACTTTGCTGATTCAAAAATGCTTAACAACTTTTCAGAAAAGAAGGATGCATTAAATATATATATGAATTGTAAGACAGTCCCAGTTTCAGTAATAGTCACTTTTAAGTGTATCTTAGAATAGGAGAAATATGGATTACATATTTGTTGACTATAAGATGTGGTTATAGAACCAAGGAGGATTTTTTTATCAGTAGGGCCCGGTGTTTTCGTTGAGACTATCTGAGGGCTCAAAGCAGGATCCTTTCCTCGCCTGACTTGCACCTGCTCCGGACAGACACAGAGTGGGTTCCCAGTTCTGCTCTGGAACCAGGCGGGGTGATACTTCGCTCCTGCCTCCGCCCCTGGGTCTTCTCCTCTCCAAGGTCAGTATCCCCAGTTCTTCACCCTCCTTTGCCCTCCACGACTGGAATCTAGCCCCTCCCTGCCCCTCAAAAGCGGGGCAACCAGAATTGAACCCAACCCTCCAGCCATCACCTCCCTTATCCTCAACTCTATATCTCTACAGATGCAGCCTGAGATCACATTAGTTTGGGGCAGCCATTTAACGTGGGATTATATTGAACCTTTAGCCAAAACCTTTTTCATGAAAAATCTTTTCACTTTACACCCATCCCTATTCCATTTTACTTCAGGGGAGTTAGTCGATCATGTCGTCTGCTTTAGATGCTTTTGAACCCTGGTTTGATCATTTAAAATACCAGCCACTGCGTCTAATCTTAGGTCTCCTGCAAAATGAATAATAAGCATGCCTTTGGTTCCTTTACGCCAGCTACTGATAGAAGTGTTGCATGGTGATCTTGACCCAGCCAGCCAGTGTCTCTGGGACCTCAGTTTCCCCATCAATAATGGAGGAGAGTGAAGTATGAGCTCTGTTATCAGAGCTTGTGCACTGTGAGTCAGACACTTATGTTAACGTCGTGACATTTAATTCCTCACATCAATTCTCTGACGGAGGAATTCTCCTCCTCCTCATTCTGCAGAGGAGAAAAACAGGGACTTGCTGGATTCGAACCCAGTTCTGTCTGGCGCCCAATCCTTGCTTTTAGCCACACAGTTTTAGCCACTGGCCAGCATCTTCAGTATGGCCTAGAATTGGGCCCACTAGGAGATATCTTCTTGCAAGCTGCTAAACAGTGTTCCTTGGGCACCCCCCAAAGACCCCAAGTCCCATGCTTGGATCGGAAGCTGGGGAGAGGGGAAGATTTACAGGGACTTCGGAAAGAACACCAGATGCCTCCACCATGCTGTGTGTGTGCGTGTGCATGCGCGCACATGTGTGTGAACAGATGATCAGAGACAAATAACGATCACAGAAAAATGGACCCTTTCCCTCACCCCGTGCCTGATTCTTCCTCAGAGCAAGGCAGATTAAAAACTTCAAGGACGACCAGAGAGAAGGCATCGGCCACCTCTGAGGAGCCGCAGGCTTGGCGTCGGAACTTCAGGTCAGTTTTGGTGCATAAAGGAAGCCGTGCTTCTTACACACCTGAGTGTGCAGTCTGGGAGTCAGACCCGGCTCGCCCAGTCCCGGGGTGCAGATGATGTAGACATGTCACCTCACTCAGCACTCCCACGGGTCCTGTGAAGAAGCCACTATTTTCAGAGATTGGTCTGGGATGAATGCAATAAAATTTAATCTGCAGGCCAAAGGCCCTTCCCAGATCCTGTGGGGAAGGTACTTAGCTTTCCATTTGTAAGTTTTAAGAGGGCTCCCCCAAATTGCAGAAGCTTCAGGCCCCACAAAACCTACCCCTATTCCTGTCTCCATTTTATAGATGGAGGAAAATATGACACAGAGAGGTCAAGCAAGTTCATGGAGGAGGCAGGGCCGGGAGGTGGTGAGGTCAGGATTCAAACTCTTAGCTCCCTCCAATGAACCCCAAGGGTTCTGAGGGGTTCTCTCAGGGGATTCACATCTTTAAATGCACTACTAGCTTCTGCTATTTCTATATTGTAATCAATTAATAAACATTTATTAATTTTAAAAGGGAACTGTTTGAGAAACTTTTGAGTGCTTACCGAGTGGGCATTCACAATTACTCAGTCCTTTTATTGTGGCTGAATACTGCCAATTTTGCCTATGAAACTGTTTTTGAATTATTTTTATTACAATAACAAACTCATAGTCTATGCGCATAATGGATCATTGGTTAAAGACAAAAATTCTTTTTTTTTTCTTAAGTGTATTTATTTCAGAGAGAGAGCAGGAAAAGGGGCAGAGGGAGAGAGAGAATGCTTGAGCAGACACCCACTGAGTGTGGAGCCCAACACAGGGCTTGGCTCAATCTCACGACCCTGAGATCATGACCTGAGCCGAAATCAAGAGCCGGCTGCCTAACTGACTGAGCCACCCAGGCGCCCCCAAACCTTTAAAAAAAAAAAAAAAAGGATGCTGAAATACAATCAGGACTTTTTTTTAAGATTTTATCTTTAAGTAATCTCTACACCCAAGATAGGGCTCAAACCCACAACACCGAGATCAAGAGTCGCACACTCCACTGAGCCAGCCAGGTGCCCCGGTCAGGACAACTTTTTAGTGAATATATTTCTGCAAATTCCACGTACCAACACACTGCTTAAATCTGATCATGGCTTTCACACGTTATTTGATAAATGCTGTTGGGACCACCAAGTGTCCACCAGGAGGGCTGGATTAGGTCCTTACCTTACACCTATGCCAAAATTATGTTCCAATAGATTTTTTAAAACTATATACATAAAAAAATGAAACAATAGGGGTGCCTGGGTGGCTCAGTCAGTTAAGCACCTGACTTCGGCTCAGGTCATGATCTCTGGATCCTGGGATGGAGCCCCGAGTCAGGCTCCCTGCTCAGCAGGGAGTCTGCTTGTCTCTCTCCCTCTGCTCCTCCCCCCACTCATGCTCTCTCTCTCTCAAATAAATAAGTAAAATCTTAAAAAAAAAATGGAACCATAAACGTGTCAGGAAAAAAAATGGGAGAATTTGTGTCATAATCTTAGAGTGGAGAAAGGCTTCCTAAGTATCACAGAAATCCCCCAAACCATAAAAGAAAATAATCTGTCCATGTACATTAAACTGAAATTTTTTCCCCTGGGCAAAGAAAAAAGAAACTCATATACAAAGTCAAATAACAATCAATTCATAGGAAAAAAAATATGTGAAATATAAAGAGTTAATTTCCCTTATCTTTAAAGAGCTCCAACAAGTCAGTAAGGGATAAAAGACCACTAATCCAGTAGAAAAACAGGCAAAGGATGTAAACAACTGGGCACCAAAAAAATGCAGATTGGGGGCACCTGGGTGGCACAGTTGGTTAAGCATCCGATTCTTGGTTTCACCTCATGTCATTCTTGATTTCGGCTCAGGTCATGATCTCAGGGTTGTGGGATCGAGTCAGGCTCTGCACTCAGCATGGAGTCTGCTTGAGATTCTCTCGCTCCCTCTCCCTCTGCCCCCCCCAACTCAAGTGCACGCACTCGCTCTCTCTGAAATAAATAAATCTTTTTTTAAAAATGCAAATTGGTCTTGAATGTAAGAAACAAGAGCCTTTATCCTCACTTATACTAAGTGAACTTATAAGTGGGGCTACAATGAGATGACATTTTCCATCTACTAGACTGGCAGAAATCAAAATATCTGATGACCCACTGTGTTGCCAAAGAAATGTGACCTAGGTCATTTTCATCACTGCTGGTAGGAAGGTAAGGTACAGTTTCTAGGAAGAGCAATTTAGCAATAAATGTTGTAAAGGTAAACGCTCGTATACCTTTTGTTATGGGTTGAACTGTGCCACGCCCCCCCCCGCGAAAATTCATATGTTGAAGTCCTGACCCCCAGTATCTCAGAATATAACTTTATTTAGAAAGAGGGTCATTCCAGATGTCATCGGTTAAAATGGGGTCATACTGGAGTGGGGTGGGCCCCTAATCCAACAGGACTGATGTCCTTATTAAAAGAGGAAATTTGGACACAGACACACACAGGGAGAATGCCATGTGAACATCAAGGTGGAGATAGGGTGATGTACCTATAAGCCAAGAAATAAGAAAAATTGCCAGCAAGCTGCCAGAACGCAGATTTACCTGCACATCTCTCAGAATGAACCAACCCTGCCCACACCTTGATCTTGGACTTCCCAGCCTCCAGAAGTGTGAAATAATAGGTTTCTGTTGTTTAACCACCCAGTGTGTAGGACTTGGTTATGGCAGCCCTGGCAAACTAAGATACCCTTTGACCCAGCAAGACGAATTTATCCTGCTATGTATTTGCACAGTTGCCAAGTGCTGAGTAGACCAGGGTCTACATTGCGGCATTGTTTGCAATAGCTAAAGACTAGAAACGCCCAAATGTCTGTCAGCCAAAAATAGCCTAAACAAATTATGATACACCCTTACAATGTAATATTTTTCAGCCAGATATTTTTCAGTAATGAGGCAGCATAACATGCAGTGATAGGAATTATCACAAAGGTTTATTATGAAGTGAGCAAAGTGCAGTTGGTTGTAGTGAGGGCCTTGTTTGAATAGAAATAAGGAGAAACTTAGCAGATTAGATAGTATATATGCAAATAGTCCCTTGTAGATGCACAGATTCTGTCTAGAAAGATATATAAGAAACTGCTAACTTCAGTTGTTCTTGGAGAACAGAACCACTTTAAGGACCAAGGAGAAGAGGCTTTGATTCTACTATAAACACACCTGTACTTTTTGAACCTTTTACATTGTTGATGTATCACCTGTTCAAAAAAAAAAAATCTTATGTGGAACGTCAAAATGGCTCTAGTACTTCAAAAACCCACACTAAAAAGAGAAAAAATAGCCATTTTAGCTTTTCATCTTTTGGAAATAACAGCTATTCGTCCCTGAAATGGGTTATTTGAGGAGATCATATCTCTTATCTCTTCTTTTAGAATCAGAGCACAAAATTTGTTTTTAAAATAACTAAATAAATCACAGAAATGAAGCACAGAATGCAAGAATTCCAAACTCACATGTAGTGAAAGCAAAGCCTATCACAGCATGTAAATTTCAATCTATAATGATAATTTCAGCATACATTCAGTCCTCAAACCAAGCCTGACAAAATATGTTTCATTCATTCGTCTATAAATCTTACTTTTCCTCATAAAATTAATTTACATTCTGTTAAACAGTGGGCATTACTTACTAAGTAGGAAAGGGTCAAAAGTCAGCTGTAGGGTCGCCTGGGTGGCTCAGTCGTTAAGCGTCTGCCTTCGGCTCAGGTCATGATCCCAGAGTCCTGGGACTGAGCCCCTCCCTGCAGAGCAGGGAGCCTGCTTCTCCCTCTCCCACTCCCCCTGCTTGTGTTCCCTCTCTCGCTGTGTCTCTGTCAAATAAATAAATAAAATCTTTAAAAAAAAATCACCTGTAAAAAATAAGGAATCTTAATGGATAGAAACTTCTTAGTATAATCTTTGGGATCAGACTGATGTAAAATAAAATAAATGTTCTCCAAATATCTTCTTTATCTTGCAAAAAAAGATGAAATTATTTTTTTTAATTCAAAAAGTGTTTGCAAGGTCATCTATGGCTGTGAAACCAGTTTGAGTGTTCAAACATGTTGAGAAATGAAATCTAGGCTCACCGTGTATGGTTGTGCAAGCTGTGAACTACACAACTCCAGGGGGTGCCATTCAGATCATAATCCAAATTGGGCAGTGCACCACCCATGCAGCTGTGCCTATCCATCCCATGACTAATGAAAATGTTGGGGAGCCATGGAAGGCTTTTGGGGAGGGGAGTGGAGGGGAGATGTCAGAGCTGGGGCCACGTGCATTGTGAGGCCAGATTCTCACGCACACAGCTTCCTATCTCTCTAGGTTGACCTCCCTTTTGGAGGCTCTGGCCTAAGTTTTCTCTGAGCCTCATAACTTTGGTTTTCCTAAGGCTGGGGTGGGGGGAGAGGGTGGGAGGGGAGACCATCTGCCAGGGCCTACAATCACTTCCTTAGCCTGTACAACTCAAAGACCTATTCTATACTCACACTCACTTGGCAGCTGAGAAGAAAGGCCAGAAGAAGGGACCCCACCATGCCCCTAATCTTTACTCCTACCCTCATGGAGGCAGAGGTGGTCAGCACAAGGGGCGAGGTGGAAAGGGCTGAACTTTAAGTGACATTCAGGACATTTGGCCTCCAGGACCAGCTCTACCACCGCCTTTCTGTGTGACCTTGGCAAATCTCTAAGCCTCTCTGGGCCTCTACCTCCCTATTCGCAAAATGAAGAGGATTACTGCCATTCTTTCTCTGCCTCATGGAAAAAACAGACAAGAAGGGAGAAAAACCAGGTAGGGATGTTTTCACAGGGAATGCATACAAATTCAAGCATTCCAATTATTATCATAAAACATCAAGAAGCAGTGGACTGAGAGCCAGAGGGCCTACTGAGCAGCTATAAAACCTCAAACAAATCTTGTGACTTCTCCAGGCCTTACCATGTGCCAAACAGCAGATCTTGAATTAGATCAGCAGTTTGCTGGCCTTTTCACCACTAAGAGTTTGTTTTATTATTTCCAAACATCCCCACATATTTTGTAAGATTTTATCCGCTAAGCTGTATTTAGGTAATTATTACATACTTAATAATTATTAAGTAATTGTTGTTACCAATATAAAGGATATTTTCAACTGTGAGTGACAGAAGTTATGTGCTTACATAGCCAAAAGGCTTAGAGCTAGGAATAGCTTCAGGCAAGGCTTGATCTGGCAGCTATTACCAAGGACCTATGTTCTTTCAGTCTCTTGGCTCTGCCTCCTATGATGTGTCACAAGGTGGCTTCCAGGAGCTCCTGGCACTACTTGCTTTACTTATTTGTGATTGGCAAAAATCAGACAGCTTGCTTCCCAGTTATCTCAAAGAAAAGACCCAGAATTGAGATTCATTAACCCTGATTGGCCTGATTTGGGGCATGTGCCTTTTCCTGACCAATTACTAGAGCCTAGAGGATGAGATATTCTGACTTGCTTAAGCCGGTTAGGCCCTGCCTTGGAATGGGGTCATTTCTGGCCAGATCACATGGCTGGGAAATTCCCAGTACTGTTAGGAGGGGGAATCGGGCAAGGGCACTATGGAGACCACCAGCAAGCTTCCTGCCGCATGTTTATCGGCCAGTGATGTCTCAAACAGCCCATCACAACTTCTGACCCGCATGTGAGCTGCACACTAGTGACCTCTGGGATCTTGTGAGCTGGTGGAGATGACAACCCCGTGTGTGGGCGGGCATGCTAACCACGTGAGCTGACGTCTGCACAGCTAGCAGCAAGCTCCTGACTCTGTGGTTAGACCTGGCCTAGATGCAAGTTCATCCACGTCCAGCTTCCAGTTCTCCACTCCCAACTGAACCTTCACAGGTGGCTCAGTTGGAGAGGCCTGTGACTGTCCAGGCCTATGACTGCCCTTTTCAGACACAAGGGGACATTTATGAGCTGTGCTTGGCAAAGAGGGTACAACAGAGATGCCCAGAGCAAAACATACCTGGAACCGCTCGGGCTCACTCACACATTGACTCACCATGCATTTATCCACATCTGTGCGTGCCAAATCCCATCCTGGGGAGCCACAGTTAGGTGGGGAGACAATGGGGTCCCAGACCATCACAGTTAAGTGTGGGAACATAGTGTAGGGGGCCGTGGGGGTCCAGGGCAGAAGGCATGAGTGTCCAGCCCAGCACACTCTGCAGCAAGGCCACCTTGGCCCAGCCCTTACTCTCCAAGCCTTAGGGAAGCCCAGAGGCCTCTCTGGCAGCTCCAAGGATATCACCAAAGTTGTGTTCCCCAGTGTAGATTAGGGAGTGTTCAACCCAAAACTGGGGACCCAACCCCTGTGCACACCCTTCAGGCTTTACAGATTTCTCTCTGGCCCCTTGAGTGCAGTAGCTCTGGGGCAGGAGCAGGCAGACTCACCCTTCCACCTCCCTTCAGCTTCCAGGTCTTCCCAGATCTCCAAAACCAGGTGGGGTTCACCGGGTAAGGGAGGCACAGTGGGGCCAAAGGGCAAACTGCTGCCGCACCCACCCCCTTTAACAGACACTTGAGATGCGACCATTCCTTCGGGTTAGGCATTGCCCTGATCTAGTCCCTAAGTGAGTCACCAGGACTTCCGAGCACTTGTGTGGGTCTGAACCTCAGGTCTGAAGCAAATGGGGCCAGAGAGGCCAGGGATGGAGAAAGCCCGGCCAGTCCCATTCTCAGCTGTGCCCAAATTAACTCGCTGTGTGGCCAGGGGCAAGTCCCTTTCCCTGTCCGTCTCCCCATCTATAAAACAAAGATTCTAGGCTAGTAGAGTCTCTCTGGGGCTTTCCAGCTCTAACCGTGCAGAATGTGAGCAGAATTCAAGGTTCAGAAGAGAGGGAGCAGGGGTAGCTGAGTGGGGTGGGGGGTGATCTAGGGAGGAAGGGAGGCAGGAGGACCATCTGGCCAGGGCCCCATAGACCGAAAGGCCCCAAGTGTAGACTTGGGACACGATCTCCAAATGGAAATACACTCGGTCACAGTATACATATACACCCATGGAAACGAACAAAGACATCAGCCCCCTTGCCAAAACACACCGCCTCTGAGGCCCATGAAGTTCTATATATATATATATGCCTAGATTTTTTTACATCAACTTTTTACTTTTGGAATTAATGTTAGATTTACAGAAGAATTACAAAGATTGTACAGAGTTCCCACATACGCCTCACCCCATTTGTTTCCCTATTGTTGTCATCTGTCATCTCACACCACAGTGGCACATTTGTGAAAGCTCAAACAACACAACGTTGGTACATCTCTTTTATTAAAGTCCAGATCTTCTGTGGACTTAACCAGCTTTTCCATCAACGCTCGCTCTGATCCAGGAACCAAGCCAGGGAACCACACTGCATCCACCTGGCACGTTTCCCAGTGTCCTCTGGGCTATGACTGTTTCTGTCTTTCCATGCTTTTAATTTTTTTTGAAGATTTATTTATTTGGGGGGGTGGGCAGAGGGAGAGGAAGAGCATCTCGAGCAGACTTCACATTGAGTGCAGAGCCTGACGCAGGGCTCGATCTCATGACCCTGAGATCATGATCTGAGCCGAAATCAAGAGTCGAATGCTTAACCGACTGAGCCAGCCAAGCGCCCCTCCATGCTTTTTAGAACCCTTTCTGTTTTGAGGACTCCCAGTCAAGTGTTTTGTAAAACGTCCTTCAGTTGGCGTTCATCTGAGGGGTTCTCCGGGGTCATGGGCTTGGGGGAAGAAAATCACATATATTGGGAGTGCACAATATCCACTCCGCTCACTCCTGGTGATATTAACCTTGAGCACTTGGTCAAGGTGGTGTCAGCCAGAATTCTCCACCGCAAGGTTACTGTTTTCCCACTTCCTGCTCTATTGTTTAGAAGCAAGTCAGAAGTCTAATTCGAGGTCAAGGGAAGCAGAGGGGATAATGAAGCTCCATCTCCTGGAAGGGAGAATCTATGAAGATTATTTGGAATTCTTCAGTAAAGATTTATTTCTTCTTTCCTGGTTAGCTATCTATGCAATAATTTATTTCTACCAGTGTGGACTCATGGATATATATTTTATACTTTGGGTTATAATCTAATACTCTGTTCTTTCCTTTTTTTTTAAGATTTTATTTATTTGACAGAGAGAGAGAGAGCCGCAGCAGAGGGAGAGGGAGAAGCAGGCTCCCCACGGAGCAGGGAGCCCGATGCGGGGCTCGATCCCAGGACCCTGGGATCATGACCTGAGCTGAAGGCAGATGGCCAAAAGACTAAGCCACCCAGGCGTCCCAGACACTCCGTTATTTCTTTTATTGCTCTAATTGTTGCCGCTTGGCCACTGGAGTGATTTAGCTCCTGGGTCCTTTTGACACACCCATCCTTTTGTGTTTTGAGCGCTTTCCAACTCCAGTGCCACCAGATGCTCTGGGCTCACCTCTTCCTTGCCCCAGCGGTACAGTCAGCCATTACTCCAAGGAAATAATACATATTTTTAAAACCAATCCTCCAATTACTATCCTGTCAGTAGTCCACTGCATTTGAATACATGATGAAAAAAGTTATTTTGTTCAATTACTGTTTAAAACCTACCTCAATTTTTTTGTAGCTCTACCGTGATATCTTTTTAAAAGATACTAGGAGATGGGGTGTCTGGCTGGCTCAGTCAGAGGAGCATTTGAGTCTTGATCCCGGGGTTGTGAGTTCAAGCCCCATGTAGAGATTACTTAAATTTAAAAATTTTTTTTAAATAATTTAAAAAATATATACTAGTAACATCAAAACATGGGAGGGACCTGATCTTTTCTCCACGTCTAGAAGTCCTTGATGAATTTAACCTCGGTGGCCACTCTGCTAAGGCTTGGGGGCAGCTTGCCCACCCTTCCTACAGAGGTGACCTAGCTTCTGTGTCCTCCCCAGTCTGAGTGGCCCAGTGGAGCCATCAAAGGCTAAGGTAATTCCCGGAACCTTTCTCGCTCCAGGTCCCCCATCCCCCGCCAAGGGGGTGACCAGTCCTGGACCTCTGCAGACCTCTGCAGACCTCACAGGAGGTGCAGGCAGGTGGCAAGAAAGCAGGCAAGCTCTAGGAAGGAAGCTGGCAAGCCCAGCCTCCAAGACAGATAAGCATGGGCTGGGCACCATTACACCCAGAGTGCTCCTGGGAATTAGGGCCAAGGTTTGCAAAATCCAGCTGTAAATGGAGCAGGGGTTCCCCGGAGCAGCCGTGGATTCTGCAGAAGAGTCAGCTTCTCAGGAAAGAGCCGCCTTCGTGAGCCGGAAGAGAGTGAGACTTCAGCTCACTTGGGGAGGGGACAGAGCTGCGTGACTCATCACCTGGTCCTGCCGGCTACAACTGGGATAGCTCTGGACCTCCCAGAGGAGGTCCCAGGCAGGCGATCACAATCCAGCACGTAGGGACACAGGCCATGTGCCAAGGGAGCACTGGGGAGGGAAGCAAAGTCGCATTTGAAGAGTCTGGGCGGGCCTCCCAGAGGAGGTGACATCATCAAAAAGATGAATGGAATTGGCCAGGCAGCAGTCCGAGGGAAGGAGGGGAGGGCACTCCCAGCCAAGGAATAAGCAGATGCAAAGCACTGGCCCAGTGCCGGCAGCCTAGTGAGCAGTCCGTAAATGTGAGGTATTATCGCTGTGGTGGACTTATCATCATTACAATGATTAACCTGGGCTTCTTTCTTCATATTTTTCCTATCTTAAAGGTAGTTCCTGGGGCACCTGGGTGGCTCAGTCGTTAAGCATCTGCCTTCGGCTCAGGTCATGATCCCAGGGTCCTGGGATTGAGCCCCCGCATCGGGCTCCCTGCTCAGAGGGGAGCCTGCTTCTCCCTCTGCCACTCCCCCTGCTTGTGTTCCCTCTCTCGCTGTGTCTCTCTCTGTCAAATAAATAAATTCCTTTTCTTTTTTTTAAAGGTAGTTCCTACAATGAATATGAATAAATGCCTAATGTTGCTGAGCTTTTCCTCACTATAAAAGGGTTGTGCTGAAGACCAGGGGTATGGCATCCACAGAGCTCAGCCAGAGTAGCTAAGACTAGCCCTGGGCCCCCCATGGGAAGGGGCCTTGTTCTCCCTCTCTTCTTGGCCTGCCCCTGGGGTTGCTATGCCTGAGGGACATAGGAGGGAACACTTTGGGGTCTTTAAAGTTGAGAGGCAACAAAGCAGGGACTTGGGTAGACAGGGTCAGGGAAGTCCAGAGGAACAGCTTCAAGGCCTGGCTAGAAATGCACGCTCCCTCCTCCCTGGGTCTTCTGTGGCCTCTCAAAACAGGCAGGTACTAGAGATGGATACCTCAGAGAGAGCTCTGTGAATCCCAGCTCCACTAGCTCTGGGCCCCTGGGCAACTGACTTCACCTTTCTGAAGTTTTTGTTGCTTCAACTTTACAAGCGCATTAAGATAGGTACGAGAATTTCCAATGCGCGCTCCTGGTTATAGCTACATAAGTAAATAAACAACAAATCCCAGAAATAACACCCAATAACAGAATGTATAAATAACTAGCAGTATATTCCTAAAATGGAATATTATTCAATCGTAAAATAAGTTATAGGTACACCAGCAATAGAAATGCATTTTAAAAAACAATGCTGTGTTGGGGGCGCCTGGCTGGCGCAGTCGGTGGAATGTGAGACTCTTGATCTCGGGGTGGTGGGTTTGAGCCCCACGTTGGGGGTAGAGATTATTTAAAAATAAAATCTTAAAAAAATGCTATGTGAAAAAAGGGAGTCACATAATTATAGAACGATTCCATTTGCACACAAAAAAAGCAAAACTAAACTAAACAATATATTATTTAGGGATGTATACCAAGGTGGTAAAACTAAGAGAAAATCAAGGAAATGATTAGCACAATTAAAACAAAATTCGGGCAAGTGGTCTTTCGGGATGGGGAGGAGGCTGCAGGGAAGGCATGTGGAGGGTCTCAAAGGTACTAGTATGGGCCTAGTTTTTAAATTAGCTAGTGGACACATGGATATTTTATTGTTATTACTATTATCCAGGAAGCTGTACCTGTATAGCAATGAGACTTTTTGGCTATTACACTAACACCTACCTTATAGGATGCATGCCTATGACAAGGCAGAGAAAATGTAAGTGAAGTATTGGTACACAGTCAGCTCTCAGTTTTGAGGGCTTTGGGTCCCTGAGCCTCAGTTTCCCCATCTTCAAAGTGAGCTGGTGACACTGCTGAGGCTTTGTCCTCTAGCTTGTGGGTTTTGTGTTCCCCTTTTAAACACACACACACACACACTTGAGGGCAGGTGTCAGGCCCCATCCTCTCACCAAAAAGTCTCCCCTCTGCCCTAGGTCACTGGTGGTTTCAAAAGTGGCAAAGGTGGCTTCTGGTGCCCTGGAATGGAAGCTCCTGGTCCCCGTTCCAGTCCTCTCCAGATGGGGCAATTAAACCTTTTCTGAGTTTCTCCAGGTTAAAATGGGCCTAGCAATCTGTCTTCCTCACCTAAACCCACGGGTAAATAATGCAAAGTGCTGTGCTCTAGTGAGAGCCCATGACTGACCTGGGACCTAAAAGCATCCTCACGGCGGGGGTGGGTGCATCCGTGAGCTGTGCAAGAGAATGCTGTGTGAACATTCATGGTGATTGGTGTAAACGTGCCTCTTTGCCTGGTTTTTCGCCTCGGTCACTGTGTACTTCCTGACTGTACTTTTCTATCCTGGTGGGTGTCCTCACCACGGCCCCACCTCCGTGTACCTGTTCCAGTCACGGTGTACCTGTTGAGTGTTTCTGGCTCAATCTGAAAGGTGCCTGTCTCTGCAACTAAGGACCTACCTCCAAAGGTGCGTGGACCGACCTCTGTGTGCCTGATTCACTCAGCGCGACCGTGACTGTACGGGGGTCAGTCGGGGCGTACTTGGCAGGCGCTCCTAGCTCTGAACGTGCGTGGCTGTACGGGTCCTCGCATCGCCGTGCGCACCCCGGTGAGTCCGCGCGCACCTGGCTCGGCCCGCGCCTCCCTGACGCCTGCCGGGAGGTGCGCTCCGGTCCCGCAGACGTCGGGCGCCGCCGCCGCCGCCGCCACCGCCACCGCCACCGCCACCGCCACCGCCGCGGCCGCGGCCCCGCACGTCCCTGCCCCCTTTCGGGCCCGGCGCGTCCGAGCTGCGGGGGCGGGGGCGGGGCCGGAGGCCGGGGCGGGGCGGGGCGGCGCGGGGCGGGGCGGTGCGGGGGCGGAGCAGGAAGGGGCGGTGGCTGCTCCGCCCCCTACCGCCTGGGTCGGCTGCCGCCTCCCCTGCCCGGCTTCCGCGTCACGGTGCCGAACGCCACCTGCCCGCTCCGTATAAAGGCGCCACCGGCCTCGCCCCCAGGACTCGGCCCCATGGAGACGCCGCGGGCCGCGGCTGGCGCTCGGCGGGGTGAGGCGCGCGGCGGGGCGGGGGCGCGGGCCCCGGGGAAGGGCGGGCGGCGCGGGGAGGGCTCCGGCTGAGACTGGCCGGAGGGGAGGGACGTGGGGCGGGTCCCCTCCGATCTCGCCGGTCCTCGGGAACCCCTCCAACTTAGCGCAAGTTGGGGGAGCCTGGGCGGGGGGGCCAAGGTCCAGAGGGGAGCCGAGAGAGCGCGGGGCTCGGGGCCGCGACAGCCTCCGCGTCACCCGCGCCCGGCGGCCAACCAGAGTTTCCCAGCAACTTTTCTCGCCGGTGGGTCACCCCGGAAACTTCCCCCTTCCCGGCCCGGGAGCCCGGCCGCGAGCCCTGCGCCTCCTGGGCCTGCGCTCGGAGCGCGGGGCGAGCGGAGGCGATGGCCTCAGCGGGGAAGCCCCCGGCACCCCCTCCCCCCCCACCCCAGCGCACTTCCAGCCCCGGGTTTCCATCTGAGAGCCCCGCCCCGCAGCTGTGGGGGCGCGGCGACGTCCTGCGAGGCCTCCCAGGAGTTCTGGGTCCCCTGGGTTGCCGTGGGGCTGGGGGCGGGGTAGGAGGCGGAGCCAGACTGCCTAAGTTCAAGTCTTTGCACCACCAGCTAACAGCTGGATGACCTTAAGTTCTTGAAGTCTGTGGCTCAGTTTCATCCTTTATAAAGTGGGAATGATGACTCCTAGCTGGGACAACTTTTGAGAGGGTAGGAGAGGTGACACATGCAGATGGTTTTGCCTGGTGCCACCAGTGTGGCCTCAACCTGTTGGGTAGGGTAGGGGCTGGAGAGGGGTGGGAGAGAGCCACTCCCATCTCTAATTCTTACGGTTGTCCTACAGGAGCTGTGACAGGTGCCTTCCATCAGTCTGAGCTGTGAGTGGCAGGTGGAGAGAGGTCCACTCAGAAAGTCAGCCCCACCATGAGTCTGTGGGAACTTGACAGCCACAGCTGCCAGGGTACCCCGAGGCCAGCTCAGGAGCCCAGCACTGAGGAGACATCGGCTGTGGAGCTGCAGATGAAGGTTGATTTCTTCCGGAAGCTAGGCTACTCATCCGCTGAGATCCATAGTGTCCTGCAGAAACTGGGGGTGCAGGCCGACACCAACACAGTGCTGGGCGAGCTGGTCAAACATGGGTCAGCAGCCGAGCGGGAGCACCAGGCCTCCCCGGACCCCTGCGCTCAGCCCCCCCTGGTTCCCCGGGGTGGGGGCACCCCCAAGGCACCCACCCTGGAGCCCTCACCCCCAGAGGAGAACAAGGAAGGCAGTGACCTGAGACCTGTGGTCATCGACGGGAGCAACGTGGCCATGAGGTACGTGTCACTTCCAGGGCCAAGGCCAGGGCCTGTGGTGGAGAATGGTGGCCTTGTGTCTGTGCCTATCTGGTAGAGGGGCCTTCAGGAAAGAGTTTGAACTGTTCTCCCAGACTGATCAAGAGGAAGGGAAAGCCCTTTATTGAGGCTCTCCCTTAATCCTTATGGCTTCTTGGAAGTGGGTTTGTTAGGCATGTTTTAGGGATGAGGACAGGGGCTCAAAGATGTGCCTGTGGGCACACACCACTGGTAAGTGTTAGAGCAGGGATGTGAACTTGGGTCCTTCTGTCTCTGATGTTCACCTTGGGCTCTTCATCTCTCCCTGAAGACCATCACTCAGTCTCAGTTCCTCTCCTGCAACATGAGGCAGTATGGTGTAAGGAATTAGACTGTGGGGTCAGCTCGTCCATGTCGGAGCCAGTCACTTAATGTCTTGGAGCTTTCTCTCATCAGTCCCCTCCTCAGATGACATTGTGAGGAGCGGAGGCACAGAGCCTGGACAGAAACACAAGCTCAGTAAGCAGTAGTTGTTACTACTGTTACTTAGGGGTCTGGGGCCCCTGAGGCCTTGTTGTGCCAGACCTGGACTCCTGAGGAAGCAGGCCCGGGTACTGGGACCTTTGTCACTGTGACTAAGAGTGAGCTCCGGGATCTGGCTTACATGGGGCATGGGGGCGGGGGACGGGGGGGGGGGGGGGGGGGGTTGAGCGTGGGCAGGTCAGCTGTGACTTGGGTCACCTCTGCTTCAGCCAAGCCACCTTGACTAGACTGGGCCTAGGGACCCCCCAGGGTCTCCCAGGTGGGCTGCCTGAGGCTTCAATGCCCTTGGCCCTTCCCACTCCCAACCCAGCTGGGCCAAGTCAGCTGTCAGACTGATCCTGGCCCAGCTCAGTCTTCCTGTCTCTGAAATGGGTTGAGGGTCGGTGGGTGGTTGGGTAAAGCTGGCTCCCGCATGCTGTCGGCAGCTGGTGACAACCTTTTCTTTGAGAGGGGGGTCCCCTCTCTGGCTCCAGCAGCTTGTAGCTGGCCCAGGAGCCCTGCAGGTCAGTGACTTCTTCCCCTGGAGGTTTGAGCAGGCTGTGCTGGCCTGGGGCAGCCTGCGCTGACCATCTCCCACGCACCCCCCCCTCCCCGGGGACAGCCATGTGCTCTGTGTGTTTGTATCCTGGCAGGAGGAGGAGGGGCCTGGGCAGGAGGGGGGGTGGCCTGCAGAGCCGGCCTGGAGAGGCATAGCCGCGGGGGGTTTCTGAGCTGGGGCAGTAGCAGGAGGGGAATTCCAGCCTCACACTTCCTGTCTCAGCTGCTGCTGGGTTCCTGCCCTGCTGCCCCCTCCCCCCCAAGGGCAGACAGGCCAGCCCCCACCGTATGCAAATCGTGGGGAAATTCACCTCTGTTTCCTTCTAAGGGAATTTTTCTCCTCTAGCTGGGCGCAGCCCAGGCAGATCTCCACCTGGCTAGCCTGGCCTGGCCCTGCCCTCTATCCTTGGGTGGGAGCCGCTGAGCTGGAGTCCCCTACATCCTCACACAACTTAGCCAATGTCTAGTTAGCCAGGCTGGGGGGGCGGGGCGGGGAAGAGGCGACCTTCTGGGCAAACAGGCCTGCGGTGGGGGAGGGAGGATGTCTGGTTTTCCTGTGCCAGCAGAGCTTCCTCCATTGCAGCAAGAGGGACTAAAGTTAGCTCTAAATAGAGGCACTCCTGGCCTGGCTCGACTTGCAGAACTACTTCGTGGGTTCAACTCCTTCCAAGAGCAAGGCTCTCACTACCTGCCTATGGAGTATTTTAGGGGCTAGGACAGCTGTGAGCAGACTTGTCCCCAGCCCAGGTTTTTGATGCCCAGAGGCAGTACGCTAGCCTGGATTAAGTCCCCGAGCTTGCAGATGCTGGCCTAGGATGGGACATGTGCACATACACACATGTGTACAGATGTGGGTCCGGTTGGTGCTTGTGCAGACTGCTTACCTGAGCCAGGGAGCCAAGCTGGGGATGATCACATTCCCCTGGTCGTGGGGAGGCAGCAGAGGCCCAGCGGGGGTGGCGGGAATGTGACAGGAGAAGCACTGGGCATTTGAAGAGGAACCAGGGATCTGAGCTATCCTGGAAGGTCCGTCCAGGAAGGCTTCTCAGAGGCAGTGCTGTTTCATGTGGGTGCTGGAGGAAGAGCCGGAGTTGGCCAGATGCATCCTTGTCTCCTGTTTCCAGCCTGCCCCCTACCTCTTAACACTTTGTTCAGACTCAGATTTGGGAGCCTTTCTTTCTGCTGTACAAACTTCAGGTCTTGCTATTAAGGACTAGGAAGGCAAGCCAGGGGCCCCAGATGTGGGTTCAAGTTCTGTCTCTTCCCACTAGCCCGGGAGCCGTAGATGAGTTGCGCATCCTTGGTTTCCTTCACTGTGGCCTCGTAAGGATGAAGAAAGCAGGTGTGGGACTCATCTGGCCTCCAGTAGGAGCTTGGTGCCCACTCAGCCCCATCTGTCCCCACCGCCAGGGTTGGTACTTTGTACCTGTCTGAGCATCAGCACCGGTGGTGGTTATTAGCAAAGGCTCTGGGCTGCGTCTGTCTTCCACCATCGCTGCAACTGGTTGTGCTCTGTGGGTTGGTTTTCTCATGGGAATGAAGGGGAAAGGGGCCTTTAATGATAGGACCCTCCTCAGAGGCTTGCTGGTGATTCCGTACTAAGCACTTAGATCAGGGCCTGGCTCCTGGATCTCAGTAAATGTTAACTTTTATTATAGGCAGGCTGGTGGACGGTGGGGAGGCCCCACCACCTGGTGGGGATGAGCACTGCCTTCAGCTGGACTTTGCCTCCCCTACAATTTATGGAGACGTTCAGATTGGGAGCCCCAGAGCCTCACCCCCAGACAGCCTCCGTGCCCCCCAGCTGCCCCACCCCCATCTCTACCTTCTCTTGGGACTCTAGCTACCACCCCCACTCCAAAGCCACCCACAGGATGTGGTCGCCCATGGACTTGCCTCTTTTGTGTAACGTTTATTTTGTTTTATTTGCCAAATGTAAGCGTCTGAGCTGCTCCTGGAGGGGTTAGTGAGGGGTAGGGGCTGTTGGGGAGGGAGCTGTAGCTGGTCTCGTCCAGTGCCCCCAGCCTGGGCTTGGAGGCCTTCTACAACACCCACTGCTTCTTGGTGGCCCCCGGCCCCCTCTTAGCCCTCCCAGGAAGCCAGTTGGAACCTCCACTTTGCTGGACTGTCTCTGGCCTCAAGCAAACACGAAAGCGATGCCCCTGACATGGTCCTTCTTAAGGAGACTATAGACTGCCAGTCCCATTTGTCAGATAGGGAAACAGCCAGAGCAAGCCAGCAGCCCGTCCAGGCTTGCTTCTGGATCCAGCCACCTTTGGAGGGGGTGACATCCAGCCATCAGACCACAGCAGGGGGATGTCCCACCTCCCAGCTCTCCTGCTAACAGAGAGAGTCCCCCAGGTGGCTTCCAGATGGCCTTTCTTGCCTCAGCTCCTGCTCTCCTGAGCTGGGTGAGGAGAGGACAGGGCAGTCCAGGCATTTGGGGGAATTGGCAGTCTTGGGAGGAAAAGCTCTTTCACTTTCAGACCGAAAGGCTCCTGAGTGCCTCTCCCACTCTGTCACCGCCCGCCCCCTGTGGGACAATGGATTGTGCCTCCTTCCCCTTCGCCCTCCTCAGTCCCAGCCCCTGGGGCCTGTGTAGGACTGAACTTTAATCCATGTTTAATCCAGAGCAATCTGGTTTCTCTTCTGTTAGCCGGGGCTTGTCCCTTCCCACCCCCACCCACAGCACCGCCCAGCGGACGAGCGAGGACTGGTGACTCAGTGTGCCTGTGTACGTCTGTGTCCCTGTGGTCCTAGCACCCCCGGGTGGGGCAGGAACCAGAAGGCTCCTGGAGCCTTTCCCCCACCCCCAGGTGTGTTGCAAGCAGCCTGACCCTCCCCCACATGGGGAGCGGGTGCCGCCAGATTCCTGGGCGGCTCCTCACTGTCGGGAGATGGAACCTCAGGGAAAGTCCCTGGTCAGGCCATCCCGGACGCTGTGGGAACCAGCAGGGAATGCAGGCCTTGGGCCAGAGGGCAGTGGGCTGAGCCCAGCCACTCCGCCACCCGGGCCAGGCCAGGGGCTAGAGAGCAAGTCCCTTGTGCTCGGGGCTAGGGGAGAGTGGGCCAGCCACCCTCGCAGGCTGACCCTGTCCCTCCTCTCCTTCCCAGCCACGGGAATAAGGAGGTGTTCTCTTGCCGGGGCATCCTCCTGGCGGTGAACTGGTTTCTGGAGCGGGGCCACACAGACATCACGGTATTTGTGCCATCCTGGAGGAAGGAGCAGCCTCGGCCCGATGTGCCCATCACAGGTGGGTGGCACCTCTGGAGGGGGTGGTCTCCCTGCCCCAGCAGGGCTCCTCCCCAAGAGAGACCCTTTGGGTGTGACCAGCAACTTCTAGGCCTCAAGCAGGGACCAGCATTTCTTTTCCCAGCTTCCTCTGCGCTCAGCGCCTTCCTGCCTCAGGGTGCCTGGGGTTCCGAGCCCCTGGGCCAGGGCAGGCTCTGACCTGTCCTGCTGCTGTTCTGCAGACCAGCACATCCTGCGGGAGCTGGAGAAGAAGAAGATCCTGGTGTTTACCCCGTCCCGGCGCGTGGGTGGCAAGCGTGTGGTGTGCTATGATGACCGCTTCATCGTGAAGCTGGCTTTTGAGTCTGACGGGGTCGTGGTCTCCAATGACACATACCGGGACCTGCAGAGCGAGCGGCAGGAGTGGAAGCGCTTCATTGAGGAGCGGCTGCTCATGTATTCCTTCGTTAATGACAAGTACGGTCCTGGCCCTCGGGTCTGGGGTCCCCGGGGGCGGGGCGGGGGGGGGCAGGTGTGTCCTCGGGTGTGGGGGGTGGCTAGGGGGAGCTCTGCTGGGGCCACGGCCTTGCCTCCAGGCAGCTTTGAGAGCGAGAGGGACCTGGCACCAGGTAGAAGGGGTGGGGTCAGGCTGAGGATGGGCCAGGGTGGTGGGTGGGGCAGAAGCATCTGTGATAGGATATGGTCAGTGGTTCCCAGCACTCAGTCCCTGGTCAGTGGCCCGTGGATGGGTGCAGCCTTAGATTCAGATTTCCAGGTTGCGGGCCTCCCACTGCCTCCGGAGCTCCCAGCATGAAAGCTGCTCCGATGGCCCCTCCAGCTGGGGCCTCCTCCCCTCCCTTGGGGCATTCCCACCCGGAGGGCCCAGGGATGTCCTTCCTGCAGGATGATCACCAGTTTTAGGAGCTGCTCTCCCTCCCAGTTCTTCCTGGTGAGGCGTTCCTCCTGGTGAGGCTCGCTGTCCAGCCCCCCTGCCTGCTCAGCACTGGGAAGCTCCCTTCACGCCTCCCACCTCCTCTGCAGGTTCATGCCCCCCGATGACCCTTTGGGCCGTCATGGGCCAAGCCTGGACAACTTCCTGCGCAAGAAGCCACTCACAGCAGAGCACAGGAAGCAGCCATGTCCCTACGGTAAGACACCTGGGCCCTGATTCTTCCTCACGGAGACCACCCAACTGTGAGTTTCCTGTGCCACCCCCTTCCCTCTCCCAGCCCCGGTTCTGCAGCCCCCCGCCCAGAGACCCCCTTACTGTCTTGCAGGGAGGAAATGCACCTACGGGATCAAGTGCCGATTCTTCCACCCGGAGCGGCCGAGCCGCCCGCAGCGCTCTGTGGCTGACGAGCTTCGTGCCAATGCCCTCCTCCCCCCCTCCAGGGCCCCCGGCAAAGACAGAAGTGGCCAGAGGCCCTCACCCTCGTCCCAGCCCGGCCCTGGGCCCACAGAGCATGAGCATTGCAGCCTGGACGGGAAGAAGCTGGGAGCCCAGGCATCCCCAGGGCCGCACCGAGAGGCTCTGACACAGCCCTTCGCCCCTGCCGGCAGGAGCCTCCCGCCTAGTGGGGGCAGTGGCAGCAGCTTTGGGCCCACAGACTGGTTCCCACAGACGCCAGAGTCTCTCCCATACACGTCCCAAGAATGTCTGGACTCGGGCATCGGCTCCCTGGAGAGCCAGATGTCCGAACTCTGGGGAGTTCGCGGAGGGGGCCCTGGTGAGCCCGGCCCACCTCGGGGCCCTTATGCCGGCTACAGCCCCTATGGGGCCGAGCTCCCAGCCGCTCGGGCCTTCTCTGCCTTTGGAGGGGCCGTGGGTGCCGGCCACTTCAGTGTCCCTGCTGACTATGCCCCCCCGCCGGCTGCCTTTCCACCTCGAGAGTACTGGTCTGAGCCGTACCAGCTGCCCCCGCCCACCCCAGTCCTGCAGGACCGGCAGGTGCCAGGCCCGGGGGCTGACAGGGGCCCATGGGGCGGGGCTGGCAGCCTAGCCAAGGAGCGAGCCAGCGTGTTCACCAAGCTGTGTGGGGTCTTCCCCCCACACCTGGTAGAGGCTGTGATGGGGCGCTTCCCGCAGCTCCTGGACCCCCAGCGGCTAGCTGCGGAGATTCTTTCTTACCAGCCCCGGCACCCCAGTGAGTGAGCCGGCTGTACTGCGGCAGCCGCCCCCAAGGCTGGACTGAGGGAGGACTGAAGTAGGGAAGGGAACCCGCAAACCAAAGAGAACTGTAGGATTGGTTCTGGCCCCCCGGCGCCTGGAGCCGGCTGCTGAGTGGGGCAGGAGCGATCGCCCTGTTGATGCACATTGTATCTGTAGTTTAAGGAGACGCTGCCGTAAAGGCATCAGTCCGTGGCTGAAGCCCAAACCCCCCTTTCTCTCAGAGGGCGGGGAGGGAGGCGGTGGGGAGCAGAGGCCTGGGCTGGGGGCCCTGTGCACGGCCCCCCACCTCCGCCCCGTCCCTGGGATGCCGGCCTCGGCTGGCTAGTTAGGCACCGTGTGCCTGCCCTCCAAGGGCCCCTCCTGTACGCCAATGAGGCCTCATCGGTGCTCTTGCAGGGCACCAGGCTTCATGTTAGTAAGCAAGATGCTTCTTAATAACCCACCTTCTGTCCCACTCTGTTCACCTGTCTGCTTGCCCCCACCAGGGGTCAAGGGTCTTCTGTCCCCACCCTCTCTTCCCCTTCCTCTATGCTCCGAGTCACCTCTCCCTTCCGCAAGAGTGGGGACGCGTGTATGTATGTGTACAGGTAGAATGTTAAGTACTTTAAGTGTAAGTCCTTGCCTCCTTTAACATGTCAGTAAAGTACAATGTGACCCCTTTAAGAGATGATGGTCTTGGTTGTACTTGGGGGTTGAGCCGGCCTTTGAGCAGTGGAAGGTCAGCAGGTGTGCACCTGACCCAAAGCGCTCAGTCCCTTGGGGGCAGGGCCTTCCTTACTGAGGCCGTGGGCCAGGACTTGAGAGGAGGTGGGGGAAAGTTGGGGAGTTGAAGTCCTGCGGCTGAGGGGTGGCAAGGGGTGGCAAGGTTTGGGGGCAGGGGGCGGCATTGGGCTGTTCCCCTTTTCCGTCCTGTGACCAGAGCTGAGGACAGAAAACCATCTGGCTAAGAGGGCTTCCAGGATAGTTGAGAAGGTGGTGCGGGAGCCCTTGGGTGCTCAGCTCTGGCCCCACCTTCCCAGGCACTGCCATGTTCTAGACGTGGAGCTCCACCAGAGTGGAGCAGGGGGTGCAGAACAGCCTGGAAAAGCGACACCGCGGTAGCCTCCACACGGGAGGCTAGGGGTCCTGGACCCAAACTCAGGAACCAGCTCTGCCACCGGATTCACTTGGGGCAAGTGACTCCCCCTCTCTGGGCCTCTGTTTCCTCATCTGTGAAGGGATAATAACGGTACCTACCTTACAGGATTGTAGAGAGGACGGGAGAGTATGCATGTTGACCACATGACCCAATGCCTGGCACATAGTAAGTGCTCATCAGAGGGCCTCTGGTGGTGCTCTCTGTGGGCTGTGTTCACCTCACCATCTCTACCTTCTCAGCGGCCCCTAGAAGGAAGGAAGCCAGGCAGGAATATACAGTTTTCTCAGATGAAAAAATGCGATATAAATGCTACAGATTTTAAGTGAAAAGCTGGGCTGTCGTATGATCCCTGAACACCATCAGCAAGAGAAAATGGAAAAAATAGTTTTAATAATTTAATAATTCTATATCTGAACATCTCACCTAATCTGTACTTATTGTGAAGCTTTTATAGTATTTTTTTTTTTTTTTTTTTTTAGAAACTGCTTTACCACAGAACACCTGCACAGCATGCCACATTGGCCCTCTCCCTGCATGCTGGGCCCCCACTGTGTTCTTCACCCTGAACTTTTTTTTTTTTTAAGATTTTTTATTTATTTATTTGAGAGAGAGAGAAATAGCATGAGAGGGGAAAGGGTCAGAGGGAAAAGCAGGCTCCCCGCTGAGCCGGGAGCCCGATGTGGGACTCGATCCCAGGACTCTGGGATCATGACCCGAACCGAAGGCAGTCACTTAACCAACTGAGCCACCCAGGCGCCCCACCTTGAACTTTTTTTTAAAAAAGATTTATTTTGAGAGAGCGAGAAGGAAAGATAAGAGCGAGTTGGGAGAGGGAGAAAGAGAATGTCCAAGACTCCCTGCTGAGCGAGGAGTCCAACGCGGGGCTCGAGCTCCCAGCCCTGAGATCAGGGCCTGAGCTGAAATCCAAACTCGGACACTCAACCGACTGCGCCACCCAGGTGCCCCACCCTGAACATTCTTTAGAACCCGGCATTTAAAGCAGGGACCCAGGCGCAAAATGGGAACGATCTCCACAAATGTTATCTTGAAGCCCCCACACATGCTCTTCAAGGTACCCCATGCCCATTGGCTTCCAGCCTCCTTGGAAGGTTTTATCTGCACAAAGAAATGTCATTGCCTTCCTTATAAAATATTTTCTCCAATAGAATACTGTATTCCAGATTAAAAGGCTATTTATGGGTCTTCGTTTGTTTCTATGGGACAGGAAGCTAAAAGACCAGACTGCAGCCAGGCTGAGTGGTTTGCCTGAGGGCAGGCTGGTGTAGGCCCTCGAGTTTGGGGCCCTGGCTCTACACACACCGGAAGAAGGAAGGACCCCCAATACTGGTTTGCAACAACTCTCAGGCCCGGGAGGGAAGGAGGCAGGGGGCGCCCTTGGCCCTGCACCCACCAAGCCCCCTCCGTCTGTACCCCATGTGGGATGGAAAGGCCCGGAGGCCTCGGGAATGGCCTGGAAGAAGTAGGGTGCCTGTGCCCCTCTTCCCATCCCACCAGCCAGCTGTCCCTAGATTCGGCCCCTGACCAGAGTGGAGCTTTTGGGGTGTGGGGGGAGGGTCCCCCAGGCAGGTGGGCGGTGGGGCGCAGGTCCAGGCCTGGAGGGGCTCGTGTCTGTCCCCCGCTGGCTCACTGACAGGCGCCTGCTGAGGCTCGAGTTAGCCCGGGACCCCGTGGGCCTGCGCCCGCATGCTGTGCTTCCCCACCGGCCCTCCAGCACCCGGAGCCGCTCCTCCGGGGCTCGCTCTCAAGCTGGCTGCCAGGCGCAATGCCCAGGACTTGGGTTTTAACTAGAAGTTCTCCCAACCACCTCCTGCCCGGCCCGCTGAAGCACCTGCCCTCACAGGGTCTCGCTCTTCCCGCCTACCCAAGGGACGATCCCTGCATATGGCTCTAGACTGACTAGAAGATACCTCAGTTTGAGGGGTGCCAGCCTGAGAGGGAAGTCCTGGCTGTGGGGCCCTGCACAACTCCCCCTCCTAGAGCCTCAGCTTCCTGGCCTGCCTCAGAGAAGAGGTGCGAGGTTCACACGGGCTCGAGGGAAGGCCAGGGCAGCAGGGCTGGAACGGAGCCTGAGAGCCAACTTCAAGCCACCGCAGCGCTGAGGGGATGACTCCGATGGCTGTTGCCCTGCGTGCCCTTTCCTCCTCTGCCTTCCTGGTTCCAGGAGCCGAGAAGCTGATGGGGAAACCTGTGAGTATGCAAATCCCTGCACTGTTGGGAAATGATCCTCGGGAGCTCCCAGAGGATGGCCTCCTGCCAGCCCCTCCCCAACCCCCGCAGGGCCCCCACCTCACCCTGGGGCCCTCACCAGCAGGGGCCTGACCCCGAGTCTTCTTGCGAGGTTAACCCCTGTGCTGGGGGTACAGGGGGACTACAGAAACCTTGGCCTCCCTGGCAGAGAACGAACTGGCCCCACATGGATGAAACTGCCTTCCGTGGGTGTCCCCACCCACTCTGTCCCCATCCCACTTCACTCGCCGGAGGAAAACCCAGCGGTCCCTAAAGGTCTGGGGAATTTCAACGAGGAGCCAGAGAGCTCCGAGGCTCCAGGGAAGTGGCTCTCCCAGGCCCCACGTCCCCAGTGCTGCTGACCCCTCAAACATTGCTGGTCCCCTGCAGGGCGGTCGGTGTGGGGCAGTGACTGTGAAGAGGCCACCGCTGACCACCACTGCTGCCACTTCCTGCCCTACACAGAAGGGCAGGACCCCTGTGCTGAAGGCGGGGCTGGGCAGGTCTCTGCCAGAAACTGGGGTTCAGTGGGGCACAGAGCTCAGAGTTGGGGGGGATGTAGCTGGCACCTCACGCCCTAGGACTTGCTGGTCCCCAAAGGCTCCTGCCCCCCAAATAAGGCAGTCCTGGGACCCTAGCACTTCTGCTCCAGGGCTTCTCAAATCTCTGGCTCATCCCCCCCCCCCACCCCCAGACCATAGCAGAGTGGGTGGAGTAGAGGGTGGTGAGTAAGAGCCTGTTCTGGGGACCTCCTTGTTCATGGGAAGGGTGTGGGAGATTTGGCTGAAGAGACAGGAAGTAGAGCTCTACCATTAAGGAAACTCAGGCCATCCCAGGCCATGGTATGTAAATCCTTCCAGCTAGTTCCTGGATGGGGAGGAGGCCCCAGGCTGTCATCCTGGGATGTGGCCTTTTGAAGGCCATCTCAAGGCAGGTACTGGCCACATTAAATTGCTCACCCATCTAAGAAACAGCTGCAAAACTAGGTAGAAGAAAAAGATCAGGCAACCCACCCCACCCCACACCGGGTTGGGCACGTTGCTGGGTCTGGGAAGGGTCCAAGGGCTCTGATTCCTGTGGCTCTCCAGATTAGAGCCCCACTAAAGGCCAGGGGTGCTTGTGGGGCTCTGCCTGCCACCTGCTGGCCCCTCCCGGTACAACTGTCAGCACTGGCCTGAATGAAGTGCCTAGAGACAAGCATCTTCAATAGGATCTGAAAACAAGACTCTAAAGAGAGTAATATGTAAGTGTTAAGGCAAAAATGGGAATTTTTTCTTTCCTATTTTTTGGGTTTTTTTTTTTAATGGAAGATTCTACGCCCAGTGTGGAGCTTGAACTCCTGACCCGGAGATCAAGAGTCACACATTCCATGGACTGAGCCAGCCAGGTGCCCCTAAAATGGGAATTCTTGGCATTTGCAGCTGCACCCCAGAAAGCAACATCAGAGGCATCAGTCCTGCCTTTTGCAAAGCTGAAAGCTCCAGAAAATTCCAACTGTTATGGGTAACAAATTACCCAAGAAAAGTCCTCAGGAATTGGAGAAATAAGAAGGAATAGAAAGGGAGAAAAAACAAGTATTCACATTTAAAAAGTGATCTGGGCAATAAAGTCACAGTGAGATCCATGTTTTAACCCTTTAACACATCCCATATGGCTCGGCAGGCCCACCACTAAGAATCAGATCTGCGAAATATAAGGCACTACAACACTGCCCAAAATGGCAAAAGAGGACAAAACAGCATTGGTGCCATTCAACCAGCAGAGGACTGGTTCAGTAAATCGTGGTGTGCGCACATAAAGGAATGTTAGTTAGCCAACAGAAGTGAGGTTTCTAAGCTGCGTTTATGGCACACTTTCTAAGCTGTATTACAGGTGAAAGAAGTATGCTTCCATTTTTGTAACAGGCACATGCCTGTGTGCATACTGCTCGTATGTGTTCAAAGCTCCTCTGGAAGGGCACGCAAGGAACCGCCTCTGGGAAGGACAACTGGGTGCTGAGGGATGGCTGGACTGATTTTTTTCATTGACCGTAATACTCCCATCCATACTATTTGAATATATGCCATTTGCATGTATTATTTATTCAAATTGCATCTTTTAACGCCTCCTTAAGGAACAGAAATAAGTTATGGGGGTGGGGAATCTGAGGAGGGTTCTAGCAGCTAGGGCCTCCAAAGGCTATTCTTGTCCACGAACAGTAAACACTGAGAGCGTACACACCCCCAACACATATATGTTGTTAAATCAGGATAAATGCCCGTTCTGAAGATCAAAATGGTTGAAGTGCAGCAACTGCTTGTGGTTCAACCTAACGTTTATTTATCAAGTATCTACATGTACTAATGAATATTTATGTATGTTATATAACACATTCAAAGTGACAACTAAAAAAGGCTAAGTCAGAAAATACATACAAATTGAAGGCCTGATATGTTCCCCCTCAACCCCCTCCCAAGCCATGGGCCATCCTCCATACCCTCCTCCTTGGGGACCACCGCCCTGCGCTGAAGCGGGGGTCGGAATCAACACCACAGCCCATCTTAGCAGTGAAAACTTTTACTCTACAGATGGAGTGTTCCAAAGTGAAAATTGTTTCCAATCCTGAACCCAATTCACTTGGAAAATTCAGACACGGTAACATTTACAAGAACAGAGGAATGAGAGGCCCAGTGCCTTCTCCTCAGGCACCTTCCCAGGCCCCAAGCAGGGCAGCAGCCCGGGGAAGGACGTGTATACAAAGTTGCACGCTCGCGCACACGCTCCACTCGGCCCCCGTGCAGTGGCCCTGGCAGCGGGCTGCAGACGTGCATTTTTACACGCAGTCACGTCTCAGTAGTTGGGAGCGAGGCCGAGGGGCAGAGAAGTCAGAATAGAAGCAAAAACTAAGTCGCAGTGTTTCAGAACAGCGTATTTACTCCTTTCAAATTTAGGCCATTTAAATACTTGTTTCCATTCCCTTATTCATCACACAGGTCAAGGTATCGACAATCCTCCTTGTAGGATACTTACAGACTATTCTATAGCACCCAAAGGCTCCATTTCTCAAAGCACTCCAGAGGCCCCCAAGACACGGACAGCAGCTCTGAACGCCCGTGCTCTTGGCCCACACCAGCCCTTCCCTCTCAGGCCCTCCCGTTGGCCCCACAGTGCTGCTGGTCTTCTCCTCTGCGGGTTGTCCCTGCTCTCCATCTTCCGTTGCAGGGTATGATGCTATTTAGAACATTTGGAGTTTCAACAAAATAAACGATTTCCTCAGCCCCTGGAAGAGCAAGCATACTTAAGACTCCCTTAGGAGCCATGTACAGTAACCATCGTCCCAGAAGAAGACATGAAATAGAACTTCCAAGGGCCTGGATTTTTTTAAATGTTTTATAACCACCAACAGGAGCGAAGGACAACTTCTTCCCATTGTGGAGATGAGAAGGCTAAAGGCCTAAAGCAAAATACTATTCCCAACCCCAATAATCAGGTGAAGGCCTGCCTAGAAGGAGTCCTGGCAGCCATTCTGGCAGGGTCACTGGTCACGTGTAAGTTTGTCAGACAAACTTAGTTAACAACCAAAGTGACAAATATCACAAGCATGGTAGGCATCTCTTGGGGTTTCTGCCTAAACCTCCCCAATTTAGAGAACATAAGCAGTCTCTTGAGACTTAAATATCCTCAGTCTGTGGCCAGCTTACAGGAAAACTTTGGAGGTCCCTTAATCAATGACTGAAAACTTTACAGAGAAAATAAGTATAAAGCAAGCAGCCTACCTCTAACCATGATCATAGACATACGTGTGTATTCATATACACAGGTATGTTTTTACATAATACAGCTTTTTAAGAGCAATCCCACCAGATCTCAAGCAAATGTCAAACTATGAGAGAAATATTCTCAGGTTTACTGTGTGCTCTCCTCTAGGCCACGGAGACCACAGGAAGCCCCACTTCTCTCTCCCAGGAAAGGAGAGAAACTGACAAAGGAGGGAAGAGATGTCTTCTGGTCCCCATGGTTTTTAGCTTTATAATTGTTTTTCTCTTTTTTTAAGGAACAATCTAAATATAAGAAACTATTTTCTTAAAAACCCTGACATTAGAGTTCTGCTACCAAAGACATCTAATTAGCCACAGAGTCCAAAAAAAAAAAAAAAAAAAAAGTTTATTTGAGAACAGGAGTGAAAGCTTTTGCACATCTGACAAGGTAGACTCGTTTTGCTAACAGACACCATCCGTATTCAGCTCTACCAATATTATCACAATGGAACATATTTGTTCTAACAAAGATATGGGCCTAAGTCAAGGACTATGACTAGACAGCATCAAAGGAAAGATGGGGCCCCAAATCTTAACCCCTAGACTGATTCGCAACATAGGATTTCAATCAAACACTCCTCATGCAGTGGTTCTCAACCTGGCTTCTTATCAGAATCCCAGGGACTCTTTGGACGGAAATCCCAGTCACTAGACTGTCCCCCAGCTGGAGTCTCTGGGGGTGGGACCCAGGTATCAGTAGGTCCTTAGGCTTCCCAGATGACTCCCATGAGCAGCCGAGATCGAGCACCACTCTAGAGGCAGGTAACAGTTCAACAAATCGGCAAGTTCCCCAGCCTGGCCGGCCCTGTGAGGAAGGGGGTCTGCTGGGCATCGCCAGCTCTCGCAGATCTTATCTCTCCCTCTGCTCCAGAACTCCGTAACGTTACCAGCTTTGGGTGCAATGTTGAGCCTTTCCATATGCCTTAATGATTTTCAGAGCAATGTTTAATCAGGCAGATACCAGCAAAGAAAGAAAAATGGAAAAAGGAAGAAATTTCCATAAGGCATGATACTACGAATAAATAAAATAAGTGAAAAAACAATCTCAAGTTTAAAAGTAAAGCATGAGAAGTCAACACCTGCGAAATTTTATTTATATAAAAGAATAAAAATATCTATTTTAAAAGGATTGATTTAAACTTAGGTTTTTCAGCTTTTCCTGTTCCTTGAACATGAAACTGCCTCCAACGCAGAAAGATTTAAGATAGGTAATTATTAAATAAACCCTCTTTACCTTCCCCCTGCAAAAACACAGAGCCAAGTTCTCCATTTTCTTTATGGTAAACCAGATTATTTTCAGTGAAGAATACTGGCAACTGCATGAAGCAGATGATCAGATATGTCGGCAGGAAGGTATGAGCTGTACAACGGCATTACAAAAAGTCCCCAAAGAAAAGAAGATGGTAAAAACAATAGAAAAATAATAAAACACAAACAAAATAAGAAAATGCCCAATATTTACAGCCTCCCTCTGAAATGTGACCTATGTTCTACCTTCAGCATAAAACAAAACCAGAGAACATTTCTCAATGGGTATCACAGATGAAGCTGGTGCCAGCCAGTTTGGGGGGACACATTCATTCCAAGAAGGGAGAAATGCTTGCTGGAATTATAACCATGTCTTGGTCTTCTTGCAGTTCTGTTACTAAAAATGACACACAGTAAATGATCCAATGTGGTCTTACAGAAATGACTTGTCACCACGTTTCAGAACAGACTATTCAGAGTCACAGGCACTGGGTCTGGGAAAGCAGAGGTGGATGGCCGCGCACTCAGGTGAGGGATATGTATCTTTGTGAGGTTGGAGGAGGGAAGCAGGGCTCTACAGCCTGGAAGCTTCTGCACTAATGAGTCTTCTAATAGTCCTAAAGAGAGAAAAACAGAGTCCCAACTTACTCTCAGAACATTAGTTGGAACTTAAGAAGAAATTCATTAACAACCCTGCTAGGGGATTGCTCTATAGCCAAAGATTCTACTTCAAATGCAACAGACAATACTTCACATCTGAAAACATCCCGTCTTCCAAGTCCACAGAGGGACCAAAACATCAGTTCTGCCCTTGTTAGGTCCCCTGAGCTCACCAATCAAAAACAAAACAAAAATAAAAACAACTAGTAGTAACAATTCATTCTTTAATCAAAGGGAATTTTTCTCCAGTAAAAATGTGTAACCCTTCTCTCTATACAAATATAAAAAATAAATATAAAATATATATAAATAATAGTGTATCCAAACGGATACCCCCCTTCCCAGCCTTTAAAATGAGAGTTGTAACCTGAGATTAGGAACACTCAGCTCTGAAGACGAACACATTTTTCTAATCATCTACAAAATCACCAGCCTCTCTGAAATGGTCTGGCTGATACTTACAGCTCGTGGTTTTTTGTTTAACTTCAGATCAATCCTGCGATAGAAAAGATAAAACATATTTGCATTTTAATTTACAGAAAGAGGGGCCAGGAATCAGCTACTGCATATGGCACAAGCTATAACAAAGACTATTTGGTTAAGTAAAACCCACATTCTTCATTAGACTATGTCATATTTAGTTGTTTACCCAGATATTATTAAGCAAGTATTTAAAAACATAAGCAGATACTCTCGCCACAAGGCAAACTTAGATGACAAAAAGAAATATACAGCAGTTATGAAAGCCATATAATTTTAAAACTATTCAAAACTATACGTTAAAGAGATTGGATTAAGAGGGCATGCTCTATGTTAATGTGTTAGCTTTGTAACTATATCACTGATAATCACTGAGACACGTAATGATTAAGAACAGGAAAGAGACTAGGAGTTTGTATTTCTGGCCATGAAACACAAAAGAAATTAAACAAATTTCAATTTTTAAATCTTTCCAAACCAAAATATCAAGATCTTAAACTATTAATCTCCTTATGAAGCAAAGCCACGAAATCAATTTAAATGTGAATTAAAGGTTATCTATTTTTAAAGAAATTAAAATGCATAAAAGTGAAGTTTACTTAATTTTGCTTAAGTTATTAAATAAAATGTTACCTCCATCACGTTTTTCTGTTTTTAAAAAAAACTTCCCAGCCTAACCTAATATACATACCTACAATTAAACAGATAAACTATGGGTTAGAAAGGTCTCAAAAAGGCATATTGGTCTCTACACACTAAAAAACACAGCACAAATACTAATTCAAATCAAACTTACTCAAAGTCATAATCAAACATGCCAGACGGGCTGAGGGGCAGCATTTGAAAGGAAGAAAGCAATAGAAATTAATATACTAATTGAATAAATTAGTCGATTAGCCACCCTAGCAAGATTCGTAGAAACAAAATCAGCTTTAAGAATCTTAAGCCTTAGTTTCAAACATCAAAGCACCAAAGATTCTGCGGTTGGGAGAGTCCCTTCCCTCACTGGGTTTTGTATCAGAAGAACAGACTATGAAAGGAAAAGTTATTTCATTAGAAAATGAGGTACCTGCAGGCCATTTATTAGCTGCCAGATTCAGAGTTAGAACTTTTAAAATACGTAATTATAGTGAAAAATATAAATAGGGCATTAGAAGAAATAGAGAAAGAAGGGTTTAGTCATATATTGAAAGGGTGCTTTGAAGAGAGTACTAACAAATCAGCACAATACACTTTGACTAACACAAAAGATAAAAACATTATACATTTTTTAAAAGAAAACATTTTGCAACTTTTAAACTCAAGTTATAAGTTCTAAGAATGTCCAGGGAACATGGGATTCTTTTTTTAGAGCATTCATCCTAGAAAGCCAAGGGTCAAATGAATAAACTTTGGTGACAGTCTTGTTCCAGAAAACTGCAGGGTCACATCACTTTGCCCCTGAATTGGTGATGGCAGGTAACTGTTTATGCCAGGGCTAGTATTAAGAACACCCAAATCTACAGCCCCCCTAGTAAGACAAAGGACAGCTGACATCCACCAGCACCTGAGCCTCAGGGATCTGGAAGGGAACAATGCAGAGGAGGAGGCTGTTTAGGAGGATATCGCTGCTAACAGGCCATGGTGTGGGCAGACCTCCAAAGCAAACATTAACCCTGAGCATGACACCAGCTCTTTGGCTGGCTCCAACAACTTTCACACTGTAGACAGGTGCTAAAACAATATGCAAAATGCTCTATTTTCCTCCTGGCCCATGTCTGCAAGAGTGAAGCTGGAAGAAAGCGTAACTTCAGTATCTCTTATGCAACTGCCTCACTTAAGTCATCTGAGGAATTATCAAAAATTTAACTTTTAGGGACTCCTGGCTGGCTCAGTTGGAAGAGCCAGAAGAAATCTCTTGATCTCCAGGTTGGGTTCGAGCCCCACGCTGGGTGTGGAGATTACTTAAAATAAATAAAACTTTTAAAAAAAATTTAATTTTCAGCCTAACTTAATTTTGTTGGCAAATTAGACTGTACCTAATGAAAATATCACAAACTACCTAGAAGAATTCTAGAGTTTTGCGAATTAGTAAAAACCTCTAAGAGCCGCTATAAGTTATTATTTCAACTTTTTTCTTTAAAGGCACTGGGACTTATTATTCAGATATCATGTAAAATATAAGAATTCAGAACACTGTGATCATGTATGAATGCTAAAAATTATTTGACAAATGTTCATATTCCTCAAGAGGACAAATCCGTAAGTTATTCCTTTTTGCTACAGTACCAAATTCATTTCCATCTGCTTTACTCACCCCTAAACAGTGCCTGGCACACAGTAGGCATTCAGACATTTGTTGAAATAATTTACCACTGACTTTATCTGAGGGGGCATGGCAAGTTGGGAGGAGAAACAAGGACTGTATTGAATGCAAATGTACAAATATGTATGAACAAAGTGCTCCATCCTCCCATGATCTGAAAGAGCCACAAAGACATGAGTCGGGGACAAGGGATTTGGACATTTCCTTACTGAAGATGGCAGGAATCTGAGAACCTTCACTGGCCCCTGAAATGCTACTCTGGTGCACTGAACCTTTTTATACAGAAAGAAGGCAAATCAGCTTCACTCTGCCCCCTTTGGGTATGTAGGCACCTATGGCCAAGGGAAAAGGCCAGCCAGATATTAAACCAGTGGGATGACAAAAGGATCTTGCTTTCCAAACAGAAAACACCATTTATGGGCAGAACTTCCAACAGCGCCATGTTGAGACAGAGCATCTGGAGGTTCACAACCTCTGTGGTCCGTAGGAGCCACTATGAGGAAGGCCCAGGGAAGAATTTGCCATTTTCAGTGGAAAACAAGTGGCGATTACTACTTATGATGACTTTGAACTTTGGATCTGGATTTGCTGTACCTTTTTTATAGTAAGACATCAGCTGCTTAAGAAATAAGGATGTTTTAATTAATCCATCAAACAGATGTGAAAAGGAACATTTTAAGAGGTGCAGTCTCTTTGAAAAATGGATCAAACTCTTGTTTTCAACATACTCAATATGTTTGTAAATAAACTTATGGCATGGAAAAAAAAAAGAAAACACCATTTGTGAAAGCAATAAGTAACATCCAAGATCTTTATAAATCCTTCTATTTTTCTGGAAGGAGTTAGCTCTGGGAGCCAGAGGAAAAAAGGGTAGGAAGAAGTGCTGTTCCTATGGAAATCTACTAGAAACCTACAGGAGGAAGTTAAGTTCATGCCTAATTCCCTTTTATCAGTCAGGTGATCATGGCATTAAAAAAAAGGGAAAGTATCACCTACAATAAACAGTAGCTATCTATTGTATGACTAATGGAAAAAATGTCCCAGAAACTTCAAGGAATTGTCCCCCTACTCTAGACACTGTGAAACAGGAAAAGAATAATTACTTTAAAATAACACTGGAGTGAATTTAACAAAAGCAACACAGAGCATGGCATTTAATTACCTTAACAATTTGAAAAAATATTTTAAGAGTAATACTGGTTCCCTGCTACTGTTGGTGATAAGCTAGCATTAGTCCTACCACAGTGATCAAACAGCCTATAACCTTACACACAAAAAAAAAATGTGCAATTTTTGCTATTTCTTACTGCAGTCATGAGATTGGCATAGTGATTTTCAGTTTGCAGGAAAGTGTTAAGCAGTGACCTTGGGTCACTATTTGGAGGAAATACTATTTCTGCAGTCTAAAAACCACCACCACCATTGACAAGAAAAATTCTTACAAGAATTAGAGAATCTGTTGATGCCTAGGAGGCTAAGCCAGTTCAGGTTCATTCTATATTATCCCCATGTGCCATAACCACGAAGCTAACATCATGGATGCCTTGGGTGCGTGAAGGAATATCCCACAGGTCTGTAGAGCAACCCCGCCCAGAAGGGCACTGGAGGACAGGGAACCCCGCCCCTTCCTTGCTTGCGCCCTTTCACCTCAGTATGTAAGCTCCCAAGAGGAGCAGGACAAAAGCCAGCCTATGGACACCTGGTTTTCATGCCTGCCAGAAGGAAGTTTGAGGTCAGGGCAAGACTGCTCACTCTAGAAGCTATGTATCACCCTCTCTGAGTACAGCTGTGTAATTTCCAATTATCTGAGTTAATAGGCCCTAGTATTATCATACAAACCCCAGGCAGAGTGAATGCTAAAATCCTCTCTGGGTGACACCTGACCTCTCTGTCCACTGATGTCATTCCTATCTCATTACGCACTGTAAAAAAACAAAAACAAAAACAAACACAGTGGACAAACATTATCTAGAAAGGTACTCTCATATCTTATACAGACTTTATATTATTCCTCTCTGATATGTGAAATCACCATATTGCAGAGATATATAAAACAAAGAAATCATAAGCAAACAAACACCTTGTATTTAAAAGGAAGAAAGTTGTGTCAGATCAGCTCTGTCCACCCACAAGGGAGTAAGTGTAAGCAGGGACCAGGATTAGGAGCAAAAGACTCTCTCCCACTTGGCAGCTTCCAAACATGTACTAGTGCCATATTCCAAGTCCAACTTTACAGACTTCCCCCTTTCCTCCTTAGCTTCATCATATTAAACAAAGTGTTTATGGAATGAAACTTTTCTACACTAGAAACAGTGAGAAGGCTGTCTTCCTTCACTTTTACTCTAATGCCCACCCATTCCTCCACTGGAGAAAACTTTGCCTGTTTCATTTGGACCAGAACAATTTCTCCCCATCTGCAACAGAAAGGCGGCACCAATTCTGACAAATTTTTCCTCTAGCGAAGTCCCTTTGCAGCAACAGTCATGGCAGCCCTGGGCAGGGGAGTGGGGGTGGCGGGGCAGCAGGGCGGGGAGGTGGGGGTCCCTGCCACTGACCTGTGTCGGTTTTTATTCTTTCGTTTTTTATGGCTGCCGTGATGACCCCCTGAGGAAGTAGAAGAAGCAGCCTTCTGAGGCTTCACTCCCTGCACAGATCCGTCCAGGTCCTCAGGGTCCTCCTGGCTGGGCTCATTCTCCTGATTGTGGAAGTCTGGAGAAGTATCACTTTCTGTCCCACTTCCCGGCTCCCCTGGAGGTAATAAACACAAGTCCCAGAAGCATTAGCAGCACTCCCCAGGCAGTCCGTCAGCCAGGAATGATGTTGTTGAGCACTAATAGATAAAAAAAGCGATGCTTTCCCATCTTCCAGGACCATACATTCTAACTGACAGAGAAGACATGTGCAGTCAAAGCATCAAAGTTACCAGAGTTCCAGAAACACAAGTAATCTGAAACAGTGTAACCAGAAACAACCTACCTAAGGACAGCTGGGGGATGGGACCATACAAGCAGGAGTCCTTCCTCCTGGCTGCATAAAGGTCACTTAAACAGCAAATCCACTAATGGGATTCATAATTATACAAGAAGCCTGGGTTCCTTCCCCAAACCACACAGGAATCCTGTCTATCAAGAAAGGGGGCTCAAGAGGATAGAAGCCCCATTACTCTGAGAAATCTTAAGAATAGTATTTAAGGGGCGCCTGGATGGCTGTCGGTTAAGCATCTGCCTTTGGCTCAGGTCATGATCCCATGGAAGCCTGCTTCTCCCTCTGCCTCTGCCTGCCCCTCCCTGCTTGTGCGTCAAATAAATAAATAAAAATCTTAAAAAAAATAGTATCTAAAAAGTGGTAGTAATATTCTTCAACTGACACATATTATATATATTAAGTAAGCAAATCCAAAAACAATTTGCGTAAATATGTATTTTTAAGAATAATTACATATAATCTGGTAAATGTATACCTATTTTTTCCTGAAAGGAATTTCTTGAAACCATAATAGGTAAGGGCAGAAGAATACTTTTACTTTACTCAACTACTGAAGGAGCCCAAATATGTACATGGTTTCTAGAAATTGTCAAAAGGGGTTATGTGGACAACAGGACCAAGGACCTGTTTTCTTCTTTTCATATCTCTGTATTACAAAGTGCTGGGAAGGGATTTCAAATTGAGTTGCATATGAGTACAAAAGTAAAAGAAAGAGACGGTCCCTAAAAAGCAGAAGAGGGAGCTCTATAGCTATGAAGCCAGAAAAAGTATGCTGATGAATCATGCTTCTAAAGGTTCAGGAAAACCAATTTCATATAAAAATTGGAAAATAGGGGCGCCTGGGTGGCTCAGTTGTTAAGCGTCTGCCTTCAGCTCAGGTCATGAACCCAGGGTCCTGGTATGGAGCCCCGCATCGGGCTCCCTGCTCAGTGGGAAGCCTGCTTCTCCCTCTCCCACTCCCCCTGCTTGTGTTCCCTCTCTAGCTGTTTCTCTTTCCATCAAATAAATAAATAAAATCTTAAAAAAAAAATGGAAAATAAACTTCAAAACTTACTACACAAAACTACAGTAACCAAGACTGTGTGGTACTGGTATAAGAAGAGACATATAGATCAACAGAATGCAAAGTCCAGATATAAACCTTCACAGTTAGGGTCAAATGGCTTTCAAGGGTGACAAGACAATTCAATGAATCATATTTTTGATAAATAATGCTGGGACAACTGGACATTCTCAAAAAAAAGAATGAAGTTGGATCCCTATCTCACACCATCACAAAAATTAACTCAAAATGTATCAGAGGCCTAAATGTAAGAGCTAAAAACATACAACTCTTAGAACCCATTTGATTAGGCAAATGGTTTCTTCGATATAACCACAGGAAGCCTAACAAGAAAAAATATATAAATATGTGACCCTCATACATTGCTGATGGGAATAGAAAATGGTACAGCCACCTTGGAAACTGTTCGGCAGTTCCCCAAAGGCTAAGGACAGAATTACTAAATGATCCAGCAATTCCACTCCTAGGTATATACCCAAGAGAAATGAAAACAGGTTCACACAAAACTTGTCATGAATATTCACAGCAGTATTATACCTAGTAGCCAAATGACCACTAACTGATGAATACATAAATAAAATGTGGTACAGGGGCGCCTGGGTGGCTCAGATGGTTAAGCGTCTGCCTTCGGCTCAGGTCATGATCCCAGGGTCCTGGGATCGAGTCCCGCATCGGGCTCCCTGCTCCTTGGGAGCCTGCTTCTCCCTCTGCCTCTCTCTCTCTCTCTATCTCTCTGTCTCTCATGAATAAATAAATAAAATCTTTAAAAAATAAATAAAATAAAATAAAATGTGGTACATCCATTTAATGGAGTACTCTTCAGCATTAAAAAGAAATATAATAGTAATACATATTTTGTTTAGGGGTTTTTATCCTTGGTGTGATTATAGTGGTAAGAGCCTATCGCTTATAGAACTACCGTATAATGCAGCAATCCCACCTGTGGGTATTTATCCAAAAGAACTGAAATCAGGATTCTGAAGAGATACCTGCACTCCCATGTCCACTGAAGCATTATTCACATTACCCAAGGTGTGAAAACCACCTAAATGTCCATCAAAGCATAAATGGATAAAGAAAATGTGGTATATATAGTGGAATATATTATTCAGCCTTAAAAAAAAGAAGGAAATCCTGTCTTATGCTACAACACAGATGAACCAGGAGATCACGCTAAATGAAATAAACCAGTCACAGAAGAACAAATACTGCATGATTCTATTTTTGTGAGGTATCTACAATAGCCAAACTCATGGAAGCAGAGAGTAGAATGGTGGCTGCCAGGTGGAGGGAGAAATGGGGAGTAGAAAGTTTCAGTTACACATGAATAGGCTCTAGAGATCTACTGTACAATACTGTACCCGTAGTTAACAATACTATATCAGGCACTTAAAAATCTGTGGAAGTCAGGGCACCTGGCTGGCTCAGTCGGTAGAGCACACCTCTTAATCTCAGGTTGTGAGTTCAAGCCCCACACTGAGTGTGGAGTCTACTTAAAAAAAAAAAAAAAAAAAAAAAAATCCTGTGGAACTTGTTTTAATGTTCTTGTTAAAAAAAAATTTTTTTTTATTTATTTGAGAGAGATCACAGAGGGAGAGGGAGAAGCCAACTCACTGCTGAGTGGAGAGCCCGATGTGGGGCTCAATCCCAGGACCCTGAGATCATAACCTCAACCAAAAGCAGATGTTTAACCAGCTGAGCCACCCAGGTGCCCCTGTTTTTAGTGTCCTTACCACAATTTTTAAAAACCTATCATTTGGAGATACATATTGAAACATGAATATACAAGAAAATGGTATGATGTCTAGGATTTTCAATGTGACACAGGAGGCAGAAGTGAGAGTAGGTCGGGTATGGAGAGGGCACTGACCATGGCCTGGGATTTGGGGCAGTGTGATGGGTACACAGGGGTTTGTTTTTTTTTTTACCTTCTTTATTTGTATAGATTCAAAAACTCCCTTTAATAGAGAGTTCAAAAGTATTCACTTTTTCCTGTAGTTTATCTTGATAATATCTGTAACAGGCCTTCCCAAACTATGCTTCTAGGACGATAAATGGTGATACTCTTTTTGGAAAAGTCTACGATGTTTTCCAAAACCAAAAACCAATTCCCTGATTCTCCAGGCACCAACAATTTGATTCCATTCTGACACTTATTACCAGAGTTAGGGCAGACCCACAGGTTAAGGGCTCAGTCCCACAAGCGTGCCCCCCCCACTTCAAATACCAGGCCTCTCATACTTCTGACCAACGAGCTATAAATCAGGGGTACCCTAACCCCCCTCTTCAGGTTTCATAATTTGCTACAATGTCCATCAGCCCCAAGAACTCAGGAATACGATTTATTTACTGTTAATGGTCTATTATAAAGGATTACAACTCAGCAACAGCCAAATGCACAGGGCAAGGTATGGGGAGGGGCGGGGAGCTGCCATGCCTTTTCTGAGCACACCACCCTCCTAGCACCCCTTTTCATTCACCAACAAAAGCTCAAGTTTAGATTTTTTTTTTTTTTTGGTTTTATTTGAGAGCGCGCACGCATGTGCCCAAGTCGGGGGGAGGGGCACAGGGGGGAGGCTGATGCAGGGCTCAATCCCAGGACCCTGAGATCATGACCTGAGACAAAGTCAGACACTTAACTGACTGAACCATCCAGGCGCCCCATAGTTTGGGGATTTTTAAGGAAGTTTCTTTATGCAGTCATGATTAATTAAGTCATTGGCTGCTGGTGATTAACTCAGTCTCTAGCCCTCCTCCCCTCTCTGAGGTTTGAGGTAAGGCTGAAAGTTCTAAGCCCCCATCCTGAAGCCCTCTAGGGGCCTTCAGCCCTCAGTCATCTCCATTAGCATTCCAAAAAATTTTTTGTTTTTTAAAGATTTTATTTATTCATTTGAGACACACAGAGAGAGAGCGAGAGCATGGGCAGAGGCAGAGGGAGAGAGAGAAACAGCTCCCCGCTGAGCCAGGAGCCTGATGTGGGGCTTGATCCCAGGACCCCGGGATCATGACCTGAGCTGAAGGCAGATGCTTAACCATCTGAGCCACCCAGGCACTCAAGCATTCAAAAATTTCTTTTGTATGCAGTGTATGCCAGTCATTTTATCACTCTGGAGATTCCAAGGGTTTTAGGAACTGTGTGCCAAAGCAGGGGACAAAGACCAAATATATATTTCCCACTACACCACTGTGCTGTATTTATGAAAATCACCCCTTGACACAGTAATGCCGCTTCTGGGACACTATCATATAGAAATAAAAAGTCCATTACAAACAAGCTAGTGTATACAAGGAAGCTTACTGCAACACTGTTTATAGTGGCGAAAATGGAGACAGTGTGAATACTCACCAAGAGGGGAGGCACAACCAGATTGCTGGGTATTTTCAGCTTTTGAAAAGAATGTGAGATTATAACAATGGCTAACAGTCCTTACTAGAAGCCAGGCACTGTTCTATACACTTTAAATAGATCTTACCTATAACCCTCACAGAAACCTCTACCACTATGATGACCATTTGACAGAGAAGGGAACTGAGGAGGCTGGAGTTTAAGAAACCTGCCCAAGGTCACACATCTAACAAGGGAAAGAGTCAGGATTCACATTCAAAGATAGTTTGGCTCCAAAGCCCACGCTCTTCATCACTACTCTATACACTTCTCTCTGGATGCACTCAACCTGCAGGAGCATATGTGATAAGTGAAAAAGCAGATAATATGTACTGTTAGATCCAATTTCTTTCTTAAAAAAAAAAAATCCCTTTATGACATAACTAAAATTCCAAGTGAAAAAAAATCCCCAACTCTGTGTGTCTGCGTGTGTGTGTGTCCAGGAGGATGTGTTAGGATATCAAGCTATTAATGTTGGTTACCCTCAGAACGTTGGGGCTGAAGTAGAACACAAGGTAATTAACCTGTCTCATATTCACCTCTAAATAGTTTGACTTAGTACAATCAGAATATAATACTTTTCTAATAAAAAAAAAACTCTAGCAAAATATAAGAAGATGCGTCTAAAATGGAGAAGTATGATTAGGACAGCCTTCTCTGATAGCCCATCCTGTTCTTATGTAGGTAAAAATGTCATCTCTAAAACTGCAAATGGTGGAGGCACTGGTTAGGGAGGGAACAGGCTGACAGAGCATGAGGTTACAAAAGCTTTGGATCATAGACAGGGTGACAGAAGGGGCACAGGACTGAGTAGCGGCTGGGCACAGGAAGAGCAGATGAACCAAAAAGGTGGGAGACAAGTAAGAAAGGTAAGTTAGACACAGCAAATTCTGCCTGCATTGCAATTCTATTAAATGGCATTAATGAACCAAACCAACATATTTCCTCATTTTGGACCAGCAGCTATGGGAGTACTGAGTAAATGGATGAGTCCGTCATATTCTATAAGCACCCATGAGCAAACACACACAAAAGAGTGTAAATCAAATCAAAGCCCTATGAAGGGAGAATCCACCGCGCTACTTCTCTGAAGCGGTAACATCCCAGGCAGTAACAGATGTCCCAAAGGACGGATATGGATATTAAGTATCACAGGAGCCAGAGAAGAAAGAGTGGATTATTCAGGAGAAGCTTCACTGAGGAGGTGGAATTTAAGCTGGACCTTGAAAAATGAGAAGCCAAAATAAGTACAAAAGATAGCACAAGCAAAAGCGCAGAGAGAAAACACAAGGTACATTTGGGACAAATGAATCAAACAACATCTCTTAAGCAGATGGCTTGAGAAATGACAGCATGACAGCATAAGGAGAGCCGTGAGTGTCAGATTAAGGGATCTGACCTACGGAGACAGTGTGAGATGGTTAAAAGATGACTTGTTGCTTAACCTTTCAGACCCTGTTTCTCCATCTGTAAAATGGGAAATCTTTCTCTATGCTGAATATCCCTTATAGACAAGGCATTGGGGTCAACACTGGAGCTACGGCAATGTTTCCCACTTTCAAGGAGCCTATAATCTGTACCTGTCCCTCAAGAAGTAGCTTTAAGGAATAAATGAGATAAATGCAAGTGGCTGAGTAGTATCTAGAACACAGCAAGTGTTCAAGTCTCAATATCCTTGAGATCTACAAACATGCAAATCAAATTCTAAACAACAGACAATGTGCCGTAAAATAGTTGCTAACAGGACATAAGGCAAAGTCATCGAGTATTTCTAAACAGAGAAGTGACATCAAACAATGAATGTTTCCTGAGTTCTCTGTACAAACCCATGTTTTAGGATTATCGGGCTAGAAGTGGTTTATAAGAGGGACTGTAGCCAGGGAGACTAAACACTGTTAAAATACAAAGTTGGACCACAAAGTAGGAATAAATGACTTTCTTTTTTTTTTTTTTTAGATTTTATTTATTTATTTGAGAGAGAGAGAGCACAAGAGGAGGGAGGGTCAGAGGGAGAAGCAGACTCCCTGCTGAGCAGGGAGCCTGATGCAGGGCTCGATCCTGAGATTCCAGGATCATGACCCGAGCTGAAAGCAGACACTTAACTGACTGAGCCACCCAGGCGCCCTAATAATTGTCTCTTCTTGGTTCATGAAAGCAGGAGAGGAGTGAGAGCAAAAGAGGTGGGTTACAACACCCCAAAGGGCAGCAGCGAGTCAGTCAACCCTATGATGCTATCACCAGGAAAAGATACCTAAGTTCATTTCTCACTGACATATAAGTAAGAAACTTGTTTTTAGAGTAAAGAATGCCAGATTTTTATTAAGTATAATACACCGACAAATGAGACACTCTACTCATTTAAACAAAAAACACCTACTGAATCGTGCCAAAGCACTAACTTTGATCAGCACAAAAACTTTAAAGGAGGAAAGAAAGATATCCAACAATGCTTCATGCAGCCATTTACTTATCCACGGGAATGATATAAATGCTGAGGAAAGATCTGTTTGATGAAAGCTTCAGGTGAGTCTGATAAAACCAACAGCAGAAACTAGGCTGATCCTTTAAAGGAAACTGGATAAAATCTGCCTGTTTGTTTTTATTCTTCTTACAAAAACACACAATGCTTCACTAATTTGCATAAAATTCCCCTTTGGGGACCGTGCTAATCCACTCTATCATTCTAGTTTGGGTACATAAGCCTTTAGCAGAAAGTAATGCATTTTTAAAGAAAATTTTCAGAATGGTTTGAACTCCAAAATCCTTGAGATCTAAGAATGTGTCACTCAAAATTCTGAGAAAAAAGAATGTGTACTTCATCACCATCAAAAATGAAGAAACAGGGGGCGCGGGGGTGGCTCAGTCGTTAAGCGTCTGCCTTCAGCTCAGGTCATGATCCCGGGGTCCTGGGATCGAGCCCCACATCAGGCTCCCTGCTCCGTGGGAAGCCTGCTTCTCCCTCTCCCACTCCCCCTGCTTGTGTTCCCTCTCTCGCTGTATGTCTCTCTGTCAAATAAATAAGTAAAATCTTTAAAAAAAAAAAAATCAAGAACCAGGAGTCATTCTGCAAGATTTGTTATACAGAAATTCTGAGACACTGGAGAGATTCTGTGCAAAGGAAAAAGAGCAAAAGGTGAAGCAGACCATTCCTCTGATGGAATTAAAGCTTGGTTTGAATCAGCTGGGTCTTTCAGGGGCCCTCAACTTGGTTTAAAGGGGTCTAAACACCCAGCAGAAGAAAACATTAAGTCTTTCGAAGATGGCACCTTCATCCTCCCCCTCAAATTATTCTATAAATACTTGAGGTTACAATGAGCAGTACACAGTCAAAAAAACCAGGCACATAGGGAAATTAGACTTCATGAGTAATAACCAGCAGAAGCAACACACAACAGAAACACGTCTTTAAGGACTTCAGAGGTTGAAATTAAACACAGAATATACAACAACTGGGTTTACTCTGCTTAAAGAAATAAAGTTTAATAATAATTGCAGAGAAAGCTACTGAAAAATTACATAGCAGATTTTAGAAATAATTAAGTGGAATTTCTGGAAATTAAAAATGTAAAAAAATTTTAAAAATCAAGGAAAGGTTTAACAGCAAGTCAGACTCAACTGAAAAGAGATTTAGTGAACTGTCGGGTGGCCTAGAGGCAAAGACAGAAGACATGGAAGGGCTAATAAAAGACATAAAGAATACAATGAGAAAGTTTAACATACATGTAAGCAGAGTAGGAGAAGAGATGGGACAGAGCTCAGAGCAAATGAGGTATCTTAAGAGGTAATAGCTGGGAATTTTCCAGAACTGATGAAAATTACTAAGCCACCATTTCAAGAAGTCCAATGAAACCCAACCCAGATAATTACAAAGAAATTCATACTTAGACACATTATAGTTGACTGCAAAAAAACAAGATGAAAATAAACTCTTAAAAATAGCAGGAAGAGGGGTGCCTAGGTAGCTCAGTCAGTTAAGCATCTGCCTTCAGCTCAGGTCATGATCCCAGGGTCCTGGGATCGAGCCCCACATGGGGAAACCTCTGCTCAGCAGGGAGCCTGCTTCTCCCTCTCCCTCTGTTTGCCGCTCTACCTACTTGTGCTCTCTCTCTGTCAAATAAATAAATAAAATCTTAAAAAAAAAAAAAAAAAGCAGGAAGGGGGGGCGCCCAGGATGCTCAGTCAGTTAAGCAACCAACCCCTGATTTTGGCTCAGGTCATGATCTCAGAGTCCTGAGATGGAGCCCCACATTGGACCCTGCACTCAGCAGGGAGTCTACTTGAGAGTCTCTCTCCCTCTGCACCCTCCTCTAAAAAAAAGAACAGCAGGAGGAAATGGTAATGACAGGTGGTAAGACAGAACAGACAGAACGCAACAGAATTACTTTAAAGGGGCTCTGACCATTTGAATTGATAAACTTCACTATTTATGTAATTCTCTATTCTAAAAAGAATTCAAAGCAGTTTACCAAGATTCATATAATAAAATCCAATAAAATAAATTTAAAATGAGACAAGTAAAACAAAGAGGAATAGAAAAACTGGATAAAAAATAAATAAATAAATAAATAAAAAAGAAAAGTAAGCTGGATGCAACATTAAGAGTCATTCCCAAAATGCACGCTATAAATACTTGCTTCCTAGAGGAGAACCACTAAACATTTTAGCACCTATACAAAGAAACAGTCCATTATCAGATATTCAGTAAAAACCAACTAGCTGTTCAAGGAAAACAACTATTCCTTTTTTTAAGATTTATTTATTTGAGAGAGAAGGAGAGAGAGTGTGCACGTGTGCAAGCGGGGGCAGGGGAGGGGCAGAGGGAGAGAAACAGATTCCCAGCTGAGTGGAGCGCCCAACATGGGGCTCAATCTACTACCCTGAGATCATGACCTGAGCCAAAATCAAGAGCCTGAGGCTCAACCAACAGAGCCACCCAGGCTCCCCTCAGGAAGAACAACTATTCCTAAAAATCATAATAATTAGTAATGATAGTAAACATTTACAACATTCTCTTACAATAAATACAGTAGCACATTTAACAGGACCAGAATATAATTCATCAAATACAACTTTATAGGGAAGACCAAGAAATATCAATATGACAAATTCCAGGGACGTGACTCAATTCAAGGGGAAGATCTCGGGAATGGATGGCCTACACCTGCTTCAAAAAACCTTTAATACATAAGTGCTTGTCTCAGCCAAGCTTCTGCAAGCTGTGGCTTTAAGACTCCTTGCCTCACGGGTACCTAGGTGCAGCCATTCTGTGTGGGTAGTTAAGTACAAAGCCAGATGCTGAACCATCCACCAAGCCAGGAGGAGGATTATAGGCTTTTGTGAAAACTGAGGAGTCAGACATCATTCCATCTCAACTCACAGAAGTGAGGTCCAGGGTGTTCCTTAACCAGTCTTATGACCTCAGAAAGCAGATAATACTAGCTCTACATTCTACAAGTGGCAATTAATTGAAAAGAAATAAGATTTAACTTACTTAAGCCATAGTAAAAGAAAAATCAAAAGGACTTGGTATAATTGATTAGGTTGGCAGAAAGGAGTCAAAGATGCCTACAGAGTTTCGAATGAGGGAGAAAAGAAGTACTATAACAGAAAAACTGAGCAGACAAGTTTTGAAGGAAACAGAACAGTTTAGTTTTAGATAAAATGTCTGAGCTTGAATATCTGAGCGGAAATGACTAGAAGACATTTTCTAGATATTTCAAAATCTGTACACAGAGATAATAATCAAAGTCACTGAGTAGTTCTAACTCCCAAACTACCAAAATCCCTCTTCCTCAAATCACTGGCCCAGCGCAAACACAAAAACTGGATCCCACAAGATATACCAACTGAAAGAAGTACACAGCCACAATACAAAAAGCAGGTTATGTTTCAGAGTGACCCAGTGCACAGGAAGAGTGTCCAATACAGACAGCTACGTAAAGTCTGACTCAGAAAGATAAATGTACAGATCTATATCCCATCACTAGACATTAGAATAGAATTAGACTATATGGCTTACCTACAGATAATGATACAATTTCCTTACAAAGTAAATACTATCTACTCTGTGTTTTATATTTAAGAATACACAAGTACATTCTGTTCACAGGATCAGATTTTCCTAAGAATTATTAAATTGGAGACATGGAGATTTACCAGATATGTCTGAAATTTTCCATGATAAAAGGTTTTCTTTTTAAATTAAAAAAAAACACACACACAAAAAAACCTCCCTGACACTTATCAGCAATGAAGACATATCTTTGTGTCTTTGAGCAGCTAGAGTCAACCTCTGCATGACAGAAGAGGCAGGGAGGACATGGTAGTTTTTCCCTCAAAAAAAAAAAAAAAGAGGAAAAAAAGACATGATTAAGGAGACTCAAAAGGGTTCCTAACTTCTAGGTAGGATAGGAGTTAAATATAAGGGCTACTGTAGCTTAAAAATAAAGTAATAAAAAAGTAAAAAAAATAAACTTACTCTTTTCAATGAGCTGATCCTGAACTCCTGCCAATGCACTTACTGCCTAAAAGAAAAAAAACACCTATTACTAGAAAAATTATCACAGACCTCCAGAGAGCACTCAGACAGCAGGGAAAGAGAAAACTCGCAGAAATTTAACTGAGGAGTTCCTCCACGATGGGCCACAGAAAGATTCCCCCCACCTCACTTACAGCTGCTGAAGTAACTGAGGATTTACTGAAGAGCCGCTCAGCTTCCTTAAACTTCCGGTTCCTTCGATCGTTTTTGCTATTGGAGTTTCTAAAACACACACAAGAAACTCATAAGCACCAAGCTGTATCTATGGCTCAAGCTGAGGATGGCCCAGGACACATGTAAGGAATTCTCTCTCATTGTCTCTCTTTTTTAAATTACCAACTTTCACACGAAAATACCTCCATACCATTTGGATTGACCAAAATGACCTTTACGCTGAATGCCTACACAGATAGCAACGGTTTCCAACACATGGCAGGTGCTCCACTATGGGACATTAGTTAGTTCATAGTCACTGTCATTTTAATATATATTTGATATTTTTAAAAACAACTAGCACAGAGTAGTGATATGAAATGTTTCTGTCAAGTAAGCTTAACTGAAAAAATTTAATGAACACGGGGCGCCTGGGTGGCTCAGTGGAGCATGCGACTCTTGATCTTGGGGTTGTGAGTCTGAGCCCCACACTGGGTTTAGAGATTACTTAAAAAAATAAAATCTTTAGGGGCGCCTGGGTGGCTCAGTTGTTAAGCGTCTGCCTTCGACTCAGGTCATGATCCCAGAGTCCTGGGATCGAGCCCCGCATCAGGCTCCCTGCTCTGTGGGAAGCCTGCTTCTCCCTCTCCCATTCCCCCTGCTTGTGTTTCCTCTCTTGCTGTATCTCTCTCTGTCAAATAAATAAATAAAATCTTTAAAAAAATGAATAAAATAAAATCTTTAAAAAAAATTAAAGAACAAACCAGGGTTCCTTAAGGAAATGGCTGGTATTAGTTCTGGGATAAGAAAAGGACAAGGTGAGTCTAAGACACCTTGTTGGGACAGAAAGCAACAAAATGCTGGAAGACTGAAGGGTCAAGTCAAAAAGACAAAGGAATCAGCACAAGGAGGCTCCCTCTGTCCACATATGGGGCAAACCAAGCACTGAACATGATAATGATGGGTGTGTTTGCTTGGTCACTAAGCTGTATGTTTATGATGTATGCACTTCTCTGTATATATTTCAATAAGGTCATAGTAAAAAATAAGACTCTACAATAAAAAAGTGACAGCATTAGATTCCAACACACTGATTTTTTTTTTTTTTTTTTAAATCCATTGGTCTCTAATATAGTAAAGAGAGGGCCAGAGGGCACCTGGGTGGCTCAGTCGTTAAGCTTCTGCCTTCGGCTCAGGTCATGATCCCAGGGTCCTGGGATCGAGCCCCACATCAGGCTCCCTGCTCAGCGGGAAGCCTGCTTCTCCCTCTCCCACTCCCCCTGCTTGTGTTCCTGCTCTCACTGTCTCTCTCTGTGTCAAATAAATAAATAAAATCTTAAAAAAAAGAGAGAGAGAGAGAGAGAGAGGGCCAGAGAGAAGGAGAGAGAGAGAAGATATGAAGGGAAAATTCTTCTTTCCAAATGCCAGTAATCCACATACAAGGATCAGAATCAGCAGTATATTAAGAGAGTCAGGTAAAAATCAACAATGGATATAAAAACCACTAAATAGAAATTTGGAGGAGCAATATATTCACACTGTCTAAAAGTATAGCCTCCAATTACAATGAGAAAAAAATGAATTTTTACAAGGGAGAAATCATATGCTCAAACTTCGTACCAATAATGGAACAATATGACATATGTGCCTCCCAGTATAATAGAGGTAAACAACACACCAGGCATACAAATCACTTATGTAAGATTTTTTCCAAAAATCCTTAAAGGATCTCTCATGAGGTCACAAAAAGAAAAATCTGGAATTGGGCGCCTGGGTGGCTCAGTTGGTTAAGCGACTGCCTTCGGCTCAGGTCATGATCCTGGAGTCCTGGGATCGAGTCCCGCATCGGGCTCCCTGCGCAGCGGGGAGTCTGCTTCTCCCTCTGACCCTCCCCTCCTCTCATGTGCTCTCTATCTCTCATTCTCTCTCTCAAATAAATAAATAAAATCTTTAAAAAAAAAAAAAAAGAAAAAAAAAAAAAGAAAAATCTGGAATTGAGGCATTCTGCAAGACAACGTCATGAACAACTTCACCACCAAAAAGGGTAGGAGACTCTCCTAAAAGAAGAGAGGAAAGAGACTTAACAGCCAAATACAATACATGAACACTGAATGGATCAAAACAAGGCAGCAAAGCATGTTGGGGACAACTAGGGGAATTTGAAATAAAGACTATAGTAGATGATACTATTAGTGTAATGCTAATTCTCTATGTGTGATAATTGTGGCTAGGTAAGAAAAATATCCGTAGGAGGTAACTGCTGACATAATTATGGGCAAAGTGTCATGCTATCTACTTAAATGATTAGCAAAAAAAAAAAAAAAGTGGGGGAAAGGGAAGATATAGCTATAAAGGGGTAGCAGGCGGAAGATCTTTGTGGTGATAAAATACTTCTGTATCTTGATTGCAGTGGTGCTTAAAGGAATCTACACACAGTGACAGAACTACACATAAACATTGTACCAATGTCAGTTTCCTGAGTTTGATATTCTACTACAGTTACATAAAATCCAACTATTGGGGAAGACTGGGTGAAGGGTACATGGGACCTCTCTAATTTGCTGCAACTTTCTATGTATCTGTAATTATATCAAAATTTAAAAAAAAATTTAGAGAGGAGGGGGAGGGGCAGAGAGACAGAGAGAATCTTAAGCAGGCTCCACACCCAGAGAGAATCTTAAGCAGGCTCCACACCCAGCACAGAGCCCAACATGGGGCTCAATCCCACGACCCTGAGATCATAACCTGAGCCGGATGCTTAACTGACTGAGCCACCCAGGCGCCTCTAAAAATTTTAAGTACAGATATAGGTGTGTATATATTTATATACATTAGAGAGAAAGCAAATGTAGCTACATGGTAACAACTGATGAATGCAAGGGAAGGGTATCAAGTGTGCACAGTACTATTTCAACTTGAAGCGTTACAAATTTGAAAATTTTCAAAAAGCTTAGATAGTTTTCAAGAATAGTTATTACCAAATAAATTGTGGTATGGTTAGCACACAGGTGTGGCAAATATTGTAAAGGTCAAACTCACGACTAATTAAAAAATGGAAAACACTAACAAAGTGGTATGTCAGGTATTGTCATTTGCTGCACTTTGTTTAACGCCTCACGCAACCCTGTACCACCAGCCCGACTTTCCCTATTTCCCCGATGTAGGATTTGCCCACGATTACTCAGTGAGGCAGAGGCTGAGCCAGAGTCCAAGTGGAACCCCAGACGGCTTTCCACACCACCACTTTACTACTGCCTCCCTGCAAAGTTGCTAGCAAGAACATAGATAGTCCAAAAAACAATTACTAGGGCACAATACCAACACCACAGGCTTCTGACACTCACTTCTGGTTGGTCAGATACCGATCCCAGCCACGAATAATATTGCCATACATCTGAGTGTCTTCCAGGTAGCTTCCTTCAAAAGCATAGATCTGTCTCTCCAAGTTTGCCAGTGTTTCCTGTGAGATGAAAAATAAGGAAATGGGTAATGTGTTTTAAATGCAAACGTTAATTCTGACTAAACCAAACTCTGAATATTAGCCTTACACATTCAAGCTCCACTACATAAGCCACCCCGGTTGCAAAGACAAGACATGGGAAGAGGAAGGCTGTTTTCAGACTAAGACATCTAGACCGTAGACCTGTCTTGTTGGAGCCCTTTGAGAACAGAAGGGAATGTATAGAGCCTGTCTCCAGAAAAATGTGCAAAATTTTGCATATGTTTCAGACGGCTGGTGGCAACCCAGCTGTCAAGAACCCCCGCTCAGGCAGAACGTGAGCAGTCTCCACTCGCACGCACAAAGGTACCGCTACTGGGGAGAGGAAAGGGTGAGCAGCCTTCCAGCGCCAACTCGCTCCCCTCCCCGCAGGCTCTGAGAGAACGCCCGGCACCAGGCTGTCAGTTGCCATGGAAACCTGGGAGGGCAGCTTCGGGTGAGATGGCCCTCCCCGGTGCCCAAACCTAAACACGGGGGGGAGGGGGCGGCCACCAGGGTGTCTGGAACCCTGGGTGCATATCACAGTTCTCAATTCCCTGGACTGAGTCCTTTCCCCTCGCCTGTCACCTTCTAGATGTTCCCCAAAACATCACAGCCATGCCCGTCAAAAGCCCCATCCAACACATCTTCTAGTCCTCAAAAGGACATGCGCCCCTCCATCCTCCAAAGGCCAGACTGGATGACTGGGTCCCCCTCCCACACTCGCCTCCTACCCCACCCCCTCCAAGCCCACTGGCAAAGCCCGAACCTGTCTCCTACGGCCCCCCAGACACGCCCGAACCCACCCCTCAAAGACCAAAGACCTGCCCGCCCTCACTCAGCCAGCAAAGGCCAAGGACACAACCGCCCCTAACCCCAAAGCTCACAGACATTCGCCTCCCTCGAGCTCCCACACAGAAGCCCCCACCCCAGGCGCCATCCCGCCTCCACGCCCCCGTCGGCCCCTTCCCCCTCCCCCGCTCCATGCCCCGCCCCCCGGCCCCGGCTACCCGGCTCCGGAGTCGCGCAGCCGGGAAGCCGTGGCGCCGGCGGGCCGCGGAACGCGCAGCCGGCCTCAGGCCGCCGCGTTGCGCCGCGGGAGTAACGGCCTGGCGCAATCGGGCCGGGGCCTGGAGGCGGGGGCGGGCGCGGAGCCACCACCGAGCGCCCCCGCTGCCGGCCCCTCACCGCCAGCTCCTGCTTCCGCTTCACGAGCTCCGCCAGCTCCCGCCGGGTGTCCGGGATCTGCGGCGGCGCCGCCTTGTTGTGCATCGCCATGTTGGGCTGAGGCGGGCGGCGGCGGCGCCAGGCTGGGGGCGGTCCCTGCGCGCCGCCGCCCGCCAGGGGGCGCCCGCGCCGCACTGCGCCTGCGCGCGCGGTTTCCGGAGGCGCGCGCCGCCGCGCCGCGCTCGGGGTCCTCGGGCTCGCGAGCGCCCCGCCTGGACGGACCGGTGAAGGGCCCTGCTGTGGGTCCTAGCAGCCTTTGGTCCCCTCCGCGGCCGGCTGTGCGTCACAGACACTACAAATTCACCTTGTCCAAAACCAGACTCCTCCCAAGTCACCTCAGTGAACGACTTGCACTGTCCGCCGAATTGCCCGAGTCAGAAACGTGAATATCATCGTCGTTCTCCTCTCCCCCACAAAACCTGAAGACTCGCCTCCGTAAGAGCTCTCAGTCCACTCGCTTTTGTCGGCCACCTCCCCTTCGTCCAGGCCCTCCCCATTTTTGGCTCCATTATTCCCACAGCCGCCTCTTTCCACCCTTAGCTCTATTTGATCCTTACCCATAGTGGTGCCAGGATGGTTGGTGTTTGGAAAGCAAATATGGTGTCACTCCCCTGGTTAAAACCTTTCGATGGCTTCCCATTGCCCTTTAGAGAGACAAGTTTGTGTAGCGGTTAAGGTCACAAACCGAGGCCAGAACTACCTTGTTCAAAATCCTACCTCTACCATTGCTACGCCGTGCCATTTTGCACAAGTAAATTTCACTGGTCTCAACTTCCTCATCCTTAAAATGGAGGTAATAATAGTACTTACCCCGTACAACTGTCCTGAGTAAATCACTTCACGTAGGGGCTTGGCAAGTAATAAGGATTATACAAATACTCGTTTTTATCATTAAGTCCAACATCGTTAACTTGGTTTTCATTTGGCTCTTGCTTACTTCTCCAGCCTCTGCCCTCCATCTTTCAGGGTTCTGCAGTTCCACTACCATGAACGGGATTTTTTTTTTCATATTTCATTTTTTTTTTTCTACCTTGCTTCAAGTCTTTGGGTTTCAACAGTCTGTAGATTGGTATCTTCCGCTAGTTCTGAGAAATTTTCAGCTCTTTCTTCAGATATTCCTCTGCCTCATTTTCCTCTCTCCTTATGTAACTCAAATTTAAAATAATAATCCTTTATTTACCCACGGTTTCCCATCTTTTTGTCTTTCTGCTGCATTCTGGATAATTTCTCTTGTGTGTTGATCTTGTAACCTGAAATCTTGCTGAGCTCCCTTGTTAATTCTAGAAGGGTTTTATTGCAGATTCCTTGGGATTTTTTACATAGACAATCATTTCATCTGCAAATAAGGTTGTTGGGTCCCCCTGCCCTTTCCAATCCTTATGTTTTATTTCTTTTTCTTGCCTTACTGTGCTGGGTAGGCCTTCCAGTTCTACATTGAGTAAGAGTGGTCACAGTAGACATCCTTGACTCCTTCCCTATCTTAGAAGGAAAATATTCAGTCTTTCACCATTAAGTACATTAGCTGTAGGATTTTTGTAGATGCTCTTTATTGAGGAAGTTCCCCCTCTACTTTTGGTTTACTGATAGTTTTTATCATGAATGGATATTGAATTTTGTCAACTGCTTTTATCTACACCAATGGACATGATCATTTTTTCTCTAGCCTCTTGGGATAGTGGATTATATAGATTTATTTCCATATGTTAAACCAGTCTTGCATATCTGGAATAAAACTCACTTGGTCATGTTGTCTAATTCTTTTTATATATGCTGGATTCAATTTGCTAATATCCAGAATTTTTGTGGCTAAATTTCTGGGATATTGGTCTGTAGGGTTTTTGTTGTTTCTTCTTCCTCTTCCCCTTCTCCCCCTTTTCCTTACCCTTTTTTTTTTTTGTACTGTTCTGTTTGGCTTTGATACCAAAGTAATAGTGCCCTCATAAAATGAGTTAAGAAGGTACTGCCTGATATTCTAATTTCTGGCAGAGATGGTATAGAATGGTGCTAATTATTCTTAAAATTTGGTAGGCTTCTTCAGTGAAACCATCACCATCTGGGCCTGGACACTTCTTTTTGGAAGCTTTTTATTTTTAATTATTTTAGAGAGAGAGAGGGAGAGAGAACCTGAAGCCGACTCCACGCTGAGCATGACCTGAGCCAAAACCAAGAGTCTGACGTTTAACCAACTGTGCCACCCAGGCACCCCTGGAAGCTTTTCCAATTAGAAATTCAGTTTCTTAAAAGAGAAATGACCCAAATCTACAAAATCATGAATGAAAGAGGAGAGATCACAACCAACACCAAAGAAATACAAACAATTATAAGAACATATTATGAGCAACTCTATGCCAGCAAATTAGATAACCTGGAAGAAATAGGTGCATTCCTAGAGATGTATCAACTACCAAAATTGAACCAGGAAGACATAGAAAACCTGAACAGACCTATAACCACTAAGGAAATTGAAGCAGTCATCAAAAATCTCCCAACAAACAAAAGCCCAGGGCCAGATGGCTTCCCAGGGGAATTCTATCAGACATTTAAAGAAGAATTAATACCTATTCCCCTGAAACTGTTCCAAAAAATAGAAATGGAAGGAAAACTTCCCAACTCATTTTATGAGGCCACCATTACCTTGATCCCAAAACCAGACAAAGACCCCATCAAAAAGGAGAACTACAGACCAATATCCTTGATGAACATGGATGCAAAAATTCTCACCAAAATACTAGCCAATAGGGTCCAACAGTACATTAAAAGGATTATTCACCATGACCAAGTGGGATTTATCCCTGGGCTGCAAGGCTGGTTCAACATCCGCAAATCAATCAACATGATACAATACATTAACAAAAGAAAGAACAAGAATCATATGATCCTCTCAATAGATGCAGAAAAAGCATTTGACAAAGTACAGCATCCTTTCTTGATCAAAACTCTTTAGAGTATAGGGATAGAAGGTACATACCTCAATATCATAAAGCCATCTATGAAAAACCTACAGCCAATATCATTCTCAATGGGGAAAAGCTGAGAGCTTTTCCCCTAAGGTCAGGAACGCGGCAGGGATGTCCACTATCACCACTGCTATTCAACATAGTATTAGAAGTCCTAGCCACAGCACTCAGACAACAAAAAGAAATCAAAGGCAAAGAGGCAAAGCCAAAAAATTGGCAAAGAGGAAGTCAAACTCTCACTCTTTGCAGATGATATGATACTGTATGTGGAAAACCCAAAGACTCCACCCCAAAACGGCTAGAACTCATACAGGAATTCAGTAAAGTAGCAGGATATAAAATCAATGCACAGAAATCAGTGGCATTCCTATACACCAACAACAAGACAGAAGAGAGAGAAATCAAGGAGTCGATCCCATTTACAATTGCACCCAAAACCATAAGATACCTAGGAATAAATTTAACCAAAGAGGCAAAGGATGTGTACTCAGAAAACTATAAAATACTCATGAAAGAAATTGAAGAAGACACAAAGAAATGGAAAAACGTTCCATGCTCATGGATTGGAAGAACCAACATTGTGAAGATGTCAATGCTACCTAGAGCAATCTACACATTCAGTGCAATCCCCATCAAAATACCATCCACTTTTTTCAAAGAAATGGAACAAATAATCCTAAAATTTGTATGGAACCAGAAGAGACCCCGAATAGCCAGAGGAATATTGAAAAAGAAAAGCAAAGCTGGCGGCATCACAATTCCGGACTTCCAGCTCTATTACAAAGCTGTCATCATCAAGACAGTATGGTACTGGCACAAAAACAGAC
>NW_027397080.1:7825752-7980509 GCF_003265705.2 Callorhinus ursinus | reverse complement strand
GGGAGGAAGGGTTAGCCTGGTGATGGATATGAAGGAGGGCACGTTCTGCGTGGAGCACTGGGTGTTATGCACAAACAATGAATCATGGAACACTACATCAAGAACTAATGATGTAATGTATGGTGATTAACATAACAATAAAAAATAAAAGAAATTCAGTTTCTTAAATAATTACAGGACTATTTAGATTATCTATTTCACATCAGGTGAATTTTGGTAGTTTATGGCTTTTGAGAAATTGGCCCATTTCATTTGTTAAATTTATGTGCATGGATAATTTCTATCTTCCAGTTCACTGATTCTCCTGGAAGCTTCTGACAGTTACTGTATTTTTCATTTCTAAAAGTTTTGGTTGGTCTTCTAAAAAATTTCCATTTCACTTGCTGCCATTTCTTGTTCCCTCTATTTTCAAGTTTATCGTTTCTTTGAGAATAGTACATTTTATAGTATCTTATAATTCAAGTATCTAAGTCTTTGAGAATCAGTTTGTTATTCTTGTTGGTTCTCACCTACAGTAACTTTTCTGGTGAGCTTTAAAAAGTAATTGTATCTTTGCAGGAAAAAAAATGTGGAAGTAACTGGAGAGGAGATAAAAATAAGTCCCTTCCTCCAAAAAGTAATTTCATTTACTTCTATCATACTTCTGGAGGCATCAATAGTGCAGGATCATCTCAAGCCAGGTTCAAGCCTTGAATTCTCCTGAGCTCCCAGGCTACAAATCCCTGGAAGGATCTCATTTCTGATCACCTCTTTTACTCTGAAAACGATAGCCTTTTGGCATGCCAGCTTTTTGTGGGAAACAACTTCTAACAGTCTGTTCATTTTATGTGGGCTCTGGGTTTTGATTCTGTCCCATTCAACATAGGGTAAGGTCTGATTGGCTAGAATCAAATGTGGTTTGCCATTAGATCAAATGTGGTTTGATCTATGCTCCATTTCTCCCTGAATTTTTATTTATCTTCTCTTTTGACCTGATAACATTTTTACTAATTTGTCAGTTCTTGAATGCTTTCAGAAATTTTTTTGCTTATATTTTATCCAGAAGTTTTGGCTTCTTGCAGCAGGAGGATTCACACACACACACACACACACACACACACACACACACACACAATAGCTTAGGCCATCATTAACAGAAACCAGAAGTTTCACTCACTGTCTCCCCTATTGAACTTCTGAGCGCTTCCAAAACCTCATTAGTTTATCACCTCAGGCATTTCTAAGTGCTAGCCTCTCTGCCTAGAAATATTGCTCTCTTTCCTCAACCCCACTGACCTCTTCTGGCTGTTCATTCTTCTCTGACTCCTGAGGCTTTGTTAAATCCTATTTCTCTATGCTTCCACAATCCCCAATGCTGCTCCTATCTAGCACTGTCTGTAGCTGCTAGTTATATTGCTCTGCCAGGGCCAGACCTTGTATATCTCTCAACTGCGTAAGAGGGAGTACATCACAGTGGGTAAGAGTGTGGCACCTGGAACCAGAGTAGGTTTGAATCCCGGTGTGACCTTAACTTCTCTGTGCCTCGGTTTTTGCATCTGCAAAATAGAAATAATAATACAAGCTTGCATTAATGCTCATGAAAAATGGTTAGAATTGCACCTGTACACAGAGTGTGCACCTAAGTATTGGCCAACTTTATTATCGAAGTCTTAGCTCATGGCACTTGTTAGGCACCTGATAATTGAATGTTTATATATTTTTATGAATCAACATGATTTCCAAGCAGCTCTGACTTGGTGATTTGCCTGAGCCACTGTCCCCCTGAAAGGCCCAACCACTGTGATTTCTTTGAACCACTATGAATCAAGAAGACTAATGTACCAGCTGTCTTTTCCCTCAAATCTGTCCACTAAGCACTGCCAGGGAGCTGGAAGGGAATAGCCTAGAGCAAAGACCACTGAACCAGGACTGAGGTGATTTCTCATCCTAGCTCTACCCCTGCCTTGCTGTGGGACTTCAGGGAAACAGCTTCATTTTACAGAACACTTTCTGCATACCCCACTCCAGTCTTGCTGTCCCCCAGACTGCTTGGTCTCTAACAATGCCCTCTTCTACTACTGGTTCAAAACCAACCTGTTCTCTAAGGCACACCGCAAATGCCACCTCTTGAACAAGGTACACTTCCAGATGACTGCTCCATTTCTAACTCACAGCTGTAATTCAGCTGTTAGCACAGTAAACTTATGCAATCATTTGTTGGATTAACTCACTTGAACTTTAGAGTAAATGTGAACAAATCAACTGTCTCTTTCAATTGTTTCCCACTTGATAAAAGGAAACTTAACCCGAAGAGACCAGATGAAGCTTTAAATTCCAAAGCTTTAATTTAAATCAAGCAGGCTTCTCGCCTGTATAAATGCACATACCCAGGAATGTTGTGGGTTCAGAATGCCATCACACAAGCAGGCATTGCTCGCTGATGTCACACTTGGGCTTTCACTAACATGCCTTCACCCCATTCCTCACATCCACGACTAATTTCCGCAAAGGAAAGGATGTTAAAATACATAACCCTCTGTGCAGTGTATCAAATAATCATCAACCTGAACTATGTATTTCAGTTCTAAGCCTTTTAAAACCAAGCTATATTGTATACTGGCATATTCCATACACTAATACAAAAATTAAAAACAAAAAAACTCATTACCTGAATTGATGACTCTGCTTTATCACCAGAATACAATAAAAGTATCTGAGAGCTCCGTCACCAGTTGCTCTTAATGAGGTGTCCTTTGTCCATGTCCAAATGAGGGAACTAGGTGACTAGGAAGAGGTTTGATGGGGAAAACCTGAAGATTCTGTCCAACACTTCAGCAGAACTGTAGACCACCACGGAGGATTTGGGAGAGGGGCTCTGAAACAAAGGGCTGCTTTGTAGATGGCTTTTTTTTTTTTTTTTGAAGATTTTTCTTTCTTTCTTTCTTTGAGAGAAAGAGAGAGCATGAGCCGGCGGGGGGGGGGGGGGGGGGGGGGGGGGGGGAGCAGGGGCAGAGGGAGAAGCAGGCTCCCCGCTGAGCAGGGAGCCCGATATGGGACTTGATCCCAGGACCCTGAGATCATGACCTGAGTCAAAGGCAGACGCTTAACGACTGAGCCACCCAGGCGTCCTGATACCTTCGTTTTGACAGCAGTGTTTTGCAGCCAGTGGGGAGAACAGGTGGAGAATAAAGAAGTTGCAAATAGCTAGGAGGAACATGAATTTCCAAAGAATTCAAGAAGAAAGCTTTAGGATTATGTCAACTTCAAATGAGAAGTCCACCAGTGATATCTGGCTTTGGAGATGGGCAGTGTCTTTTCTTTGACTCCCCTTTTTTTTAAGATTTTATTTAGTTATGGGGCACCTGGGTGGCTCAGTCAGTTGGGCGTCTGCCTTTGCCTAGGGTCATGATCCCAGGGTCCTGGGATGGAACCCTACATTTGGCTCCCTGCTGGGGGGGCGGAGCCTGCTTCTCCCTCTCCCTCTGCCCCTCCCCCTGCTTGTGCTCTCTCATAAATAAAATCTCTAAAAAAAAAAAGGAAAAAGATTTTATTTATGTATGAGAGCATGAGCACGCACACAAGCCGGGAGAAGGGTGAAGGGAGAGGGACAAGCAGACTCTGTGCTGAGCGAGGACCCTGATACAGGGCTCGATCCCAGGACCCTGAAATCATGACCTGAGCCAAATTCAGATGCTTAACTGACTGAGCCACCCAGGCACCCAGACCCTCTTTCTTAAAAAAAAAAAAAAAAAGTATGTATGTGTGTTGGGGGGGCACCTTCCAAGATGTCTGGCATTTAGAATCTCTTAATGCAAGAAGCTATTCCTCCACTAAAACAAGTTTACTTCACAACTGGGACCTCTTACTGAAGAATGTAGGCCAAGTGGTCACCTATCATGCTGCCCAGCAGGATGGGTTTGTGGCAAAGCCCAAGGCTACCTGGAAGCAGTAGTAGGAGCACAAACTGAACAGGAGGCCCTGGAGGCCAGATTACTGCCTCATCCCAGCAAAAGAAAGCCATTGGTCTAGATCCATCAAAGCAAAACCTACCTTTCAGACATGCACATATGCAATAGGGGGTCTACAGCAGATAGGAAAATTAGGAAAGTAGCAGTCACAGTGGCCAGTGTGTAGCACATGGCGGGGGGATGCTAACTGCTCTCTTGTTGTTAGAGCTTCCCTACATCTAACTGACCTCATTGAGTATTCACTCTTTAAGGGGATCTTTTCCTTTTTCTTTTGCACAAACACTAGTCAGCTGCCCCTCCCCACACTAGTCAGCCCTTAGGCCTGAGTCCACATGGGTAGGTGGGACGGACCTACTGTGGGTAGGTGGGAGAAAGACAATTTCACAGCATCACAAGTTTCCAAGAGGAATGGTGGGCAGCAGCAGCACCTAGTTGCATCACCTGCCCCCCGCCTCCCAACCCACCACTACCCGAGGGCAACATAGCAGGGACAGGGATCAACTGGTACAAGACCTGCTATGTAGAACCTGCCCCAACGCACTATTCTGGAAAGGAAAACCCCTTCACTGCCAATTGAGAAAACACTGCTGCTTCCACAGGACCAGCACTCACTCGCTGATGTGTGAGGGTCTGGCTTCCAGAGCTGTTGCTGGCCCCAACTTCCCTGTTTCCTGGTCTCGCCTCAGCACACCCTCTGCAACTACCTATGTTTACCTCAAAAATATACTGATACAAAGATTCCTGTAGCTGCAAATGGACCTATAAACACAAGGCCCTCTGCCAAGAAAAGATAACCCTTTGAAATGGGGCTATATTTACAAATTTTATTATTTTTTATCCCAAAAATACATACAAATGAAAACCTGCTATTCAAATGCAGGGAGGCCTTCGCCTATTTACATCACAAAACATTCTCATATGAAAATCAGTATGCAGCTCTTTCACTCACACTCTTAGGTATACACACACACAAACACACACACACACACACACACACAATGTGTAAGTAGTTACGACTTTGCTACTTACACATATTCCTCTGTGGAAAATTAGGAAACGGCAACTCCCTTGCTTTCCGGCCTTGGGAAAGTAAATACAATCTCTATGAACATTTTTTTAAAAAGATGAAACATGTCAACTATACAACCTCCTTTACACACATACATACATTGTTAGAATAAAGCAAGGACCGTGCTACATAAATGACACTGTTTTGCAAAGAAGGAAAGAAATAACATTTGAATAAAACTGCTAAGTTGAACAGATATGATGATCAAAATTGTTATGTACATGCTCTATGGAGAAATCAGAATTCTCTCACAGGAAACCGATCCATGACCCATTTCAGCCTCTCGTGACGTTGTATCAGCACCCACTGGCGGTAGCCAGGATCTTCCTGTACAGTTGTAGGCTTCAGCAGGTTCCATAAAGCATCTGTTTAAGTCCAACAGTTAATAATGAGGTCATGTGGTAAATTCCCACCCCCCCAAAAATGAAGTGCAAAGTCAACTTCTGTGACTCAAGAGCTCAACCAGGTCAAAGTTTTGGTATATAATGGAGGCTGTTTTGGTGACAACCAAAGCTTAGTAAGGTTCTCTGTTCAGGGGTTTGCCCCAAAAACAAAAACAAACCCAGTCCACAAAGCTTGACAACTATATAAATAAAGTAACTGTACAAAGAGAACAAGCCACAATTCCCCTTGAACCAAGGGTTTGTAGTTTCCTAGGCAGCAGTTCTGAAAGCACCAACTAAAGCCACGATGCTTCTACTGAAACACAATGTGTTGGTGAGACTGTTCTGAAAACAAATGCCCACAGGCAAGGGGCTGATGTGCCACAGAAAAAAGTTCAACCAAACAGAAGTCAGTTTTCCTATACTATAACAGAAGGTGGTCAGCAACAGAGGAAAGACTTAAGGCATTAAGAGGCATGACAGAGAGAACCATGGTGCTCTCTGACTCAATCCCAAAACCTTTAAAGAAAGGTCCTTCCAGAGTTTGGGCTGTTTCTTAGTTTGCTAGCTGTCAGATACTTCCTCCTCCTCCTCCTCATCCTCATCTTCTTTCCTGTCTACTTCAGAGGTGTCGGAGGACTCGTGAAGCAGGACATACTCTCTGCTGCTGAACCCAAATTTAAGTACATCCTTTTCCTTTAGTTCATAGTATCTCTGTGGCTCGATGCGCTTGTTGTTCAAGAACGTTCCATTGCCTGAGCCAAGGTCAATGATGTAGGGCCTCACCCTTCGGCCAACTGTCCCATCAGCACGGGTATATTCCACAAGCCTAGCAGAGATAAAAGAGAGAAACTTGTAAGCAAAATCCCACCTCAGACCACCCAGCATTTTGCCTACATTATGTAAATTACCTGGCTTGAACACAGTTCAAGTCCAAACTCTAGGAAATCAAGGGGAAGGGATGGCCTTGGATCTGGAAATTGGGAGCAAGTTAAATATACTTGATAGAAAAGGCGAGAACTGGTTGCTGAGGGAGTAGGGGAGGGAAATTCGTGGTAGATTAAAAATATAAAATCAGAATCCAAGAACTCTTGCCATGATTAAGAAAATACATTTTGTGTTGTTTATAATCAAGATAAACCTGTATTTCAACATATTTTAGCTCCTGTCCCAATGGGAATGAAGTAGTGGATTTTGACGTCACAGTCAAGGGAGCTAACTTTGAATCAGATCATTTATTAGGCTCTGCTGAGCTTCAATCTTCTCACCCATCGAATGGGGATATTAAGAGCTGACCTATCCTCCGTACGTGTTGTGATGATCACACAGTAACAGATGCCCTACACAACAGTCAAATACAGAATGGCAAACACACGTGCCAGGCACTCTCAGGTACATTTCCATGTAACCCCCAATATAGCCCTTTGAGGTAGGGAGAAACTGGGGCACAGAGAGTGGCTTGCCCCAGGTCAAACCCTTGGGAAGGGGCAGTGGCAGGATTCAAAATCTGGATCTCTGACACCAAATGTGATGCTTTTAGACACATGTAAGTGATTATTCAAAGGGCGGTTAGATTCATAATCCTAAAACGAAGATTAGATCTGAGGAGTATGGGATTCTTCTGCGTCTGCATACACATGCACACAAATGTTAGTAATCCTGAGACTCTCAGCTTCTACGCACACTTCTGGTTCTTCCTGCAAATGTACACTCACCGATACTGAAAGACCGCGTGCTGTTTTGAGCAGGAGGGATGATCGATTGGGATGTCCGCTATGCGGCGGTGCCGGCCCAGGAGGTAGGCGCTCTGCCGATGGATGTACATGACAGGAAGCACCTCGTCATTTTTAAAGGGGTAGAGGCGCCATCGTTTTTTGGGGATACGTGCTTCTGGGGGCTCACTATACTTAATGACAACACCCCGGAAGGTGTTGGTGTCCTCAAGAAGTGCCCCAGAGAGTTCAAAGCTTGGCTTTTCTTTAGCGGGTGCCTCTTTGTCTTTACTGTTGCCACCAGGTCGGGGAACCAACTCCTGAGACTCATTACCACCAACACTAACTTCGTTCTTCTGGCGATTCTCCCGTCTTCGGGCGTTGTAAAACTCCCGCTCTGCATCCTGAGCCTGTAGATTCTGAATGTCTCGGTCCCGTCCCTGAGCCTGCCCACTCCCAGGCCTCTCATTAGAGCTTCTCCTCTGGTGGGAATGGCCCCTGTGTCTGTCGTGGTCACTGTTTCTAGCTCGTCTGTGTTCCTGGCCCGATGACTCCCGGTGCTGCCGTTCGTCCCGTCCTCTCCGGGGATGATCCTCACGTTCCTGAAATTCAAACAGATCCAGTAAATGAAAGGCAGTCCACATTCTGTGAACAAGATGCATTCAAAAAGCCATTTGTGATTTGGACTTTGGCATTCAGAGCAAAATGTCCCACAGAAATAAGGTTAGCAGTGGTGGTTGTATTCCCTTGCAAGGCTACACAGACTATTTCCACACTGTCACCTGACTACAGTTCTTTTTTTTTTTAATTTTTATTGTTATGTTAATACCTGACTACAGTTCTAACACTGCAAGTCCAGGTTCAGAACCCTAGAAACTAGAGGAGCTATAGGCACACTCATAGGGAAGCATATACAGAAAACAAAACTAACAGCACTAAGTAGTCATGTACAAGATAAACATGTAAAGAAAAAAACTAGTTTTCTCTTATGTCAAAATGAAAATGTAATAATTTTAAAAGATTTCATTTCAACAGTAACAAAAATTGTTCAATACCAAGGAAGACACTTAAGATGTAAGACATGTAAGAAACCTGTAAAAATTTATTGATATTTTTTTAAAGATCTGAAAAAAATTAATAAACATATCATGGTTTCTTGAAAAAGACTCAGTATTGAAAATCAGCCTTGGAGAAACTGCAACACATAACATCTGTTAATATATCAATAAAAAAATAAATCAGTAAGAAAGACAATTCAAAAGAAAAAAATGGGCAAAGGATATTAATAATTTTGCTAGGAAGTAAGTATCTAATGAACACATGAATATAATAAACTTATCCTTATAACCAAAACATCAGAGTTCAAGAGGGAGCCTTGCACACTATGAGCAAGGCTACCACACCTGGAAAAGGTAAAGAGGAAATCCTGAGCACTGAAATCTCACTGTCTCCCCTGCTCCCAAGGCCTTCTCCCAGCTACACACAGGGGTCAAGTACAGGCCTGCTTGCTCAGAGTAGGACTCAGTTTTTCTAGACTGCCTAGCCTCCAAAGACAAGCATCAAGAGGGAGGCTCAGGCCCCCATCCCTCCTACCTTAAGATACTCACAAGCTTGCCTCCACCACCTACAAAACTAATCTCATTATGCCCTTTATCCCTGATTAAATGAAACACTAAAAGAAGCCACAGACTCTAGGTCATCACCCCCACCTCCCTTGTATTCCAATCCCCATAAGACTCTGTACATCCACTATTCCAATGACCAATTAATCTCAGTCCTCATTTTAAAGAGGTGTAGACCATGGCTCCTAGGTGGCTCATTCAGTTAGGCGTCCAACTCTTGATTTCAGCTCAGGTCATGATCTCAGGGTCGTGAGATCGAGCCCCATATCGGGCTCCAGCTCAGTGGGAAGTCTGCTGGAGATTGTCTCTCCCTCTGCCCTTGCCCCACCCCATCGCACAGGGTAAGTAAATAAAGATGAGTAGACCAGTCAAAATTAGTAAAAGCTATGTATGGAAAAGGATATGACAAATCATATAACCAGATAACACAAAATTACTAAGATTTCAATTACTGGGAAGTAGGATAATATATATAATATGGCTCCTTTTTAAACATTTTTTAAAAGATTTTATTTGAGAGAGAGAGAGAGAGAAAAAGCACGAGCAGGGGGAGGGGCAGAGGGAGAAGCAGGCTCCCTGCTGAGCAGACAGCCTGATGCAGAGCTTGATCCCAGGACCCTGGGATCGTAACCCAAGCCAAAGGCAGAGGCTTAACCAACTGAGCCACCCAGGCGCCCCATGGTTCCTTTTTTGAATTAAAAAACACACAGTGCATGGAAAACACTCAGAGGTGCATACTAAAACAAAGGAAAAAAAGAGAACATAAGTATAATAGAGTCTTGAAGTATAAATATCAAGCTATTAAAATGGTTGCCTCTGGAGACTTAGGTGGTTTTTTGGGGGGGGACCTGCAATTTTGGGGATAATGGGAGAAGTAACCATACACAACATATCCCATACTCTTTCACTTTATGTACTTCTGTGTTATTACAATGAGCATGCAATCAATAAATTTATTTTTTAAATGGTGGTTCAGGTGTAGAGAAAAGAATGCCTGCAAGCACAAGTGATGCTTAAGTCAGAGGCTGCATGCATTCTCCCTTAGGATTAACCCATGTGAAAGTCACTTAGTGTCAACCGCCTATCGAGCCCTTTTGCTTGAGAGCCATTTCCAAGTTTCCAGCTGATTAACACACAGAAATTAGCTTTTAAGGAGATAATTTGAGGTAAGGAGGGAAATTAACATAGATAAACAAATGAAGATACATCAAAATGGCAATAAGCACAGAAAAGTTCCATTTTAGGGACGCCTGGGTGGCTCAGTCAGTTAGGTATCTGCCTTGGGCTCAGGTCATGATCCCAAGGTCGTGGAACGGAGTCCTGCACTGGGCTCTTTGTTCAGCAGAGAGCCTGCTTCTCCCTCCGCCTGCCGCTTCCCGTGCTTGTGCTCACTCTCCAATTCTCTCTCTGACAAATAAATAAATAACATCTTTAAAAAAAGAAAAGAAAAGCTCCATTCTAAAAGTCCCAGGATTTATTGTAAAATGTTCATTTAGAAACCACAGGTAAAAAGCTGCCAGTTGCACACTGGAAAAAAACAAAAAACAAAAAAACGAAAAAACCACAAGTGGATGACAGGCCTCATCCGGGTGGTGTGGTTCTGGGAGCTGCATTCTGAGATAGCTAAAGCAGTACCTGATCAATTCACACTGCACACCACCAAGGCTGTCTGGCTTTATATCTTTAAGATACTAGAAAACTTGCCCACAGTCTCACAAAATAACAGGAAAATCCTTTTTTTTTTTTAAGATTTTATTTATTTATTTCAGAGAGACACAGTGAGAGAGGGAACACAAGCAGGGGGAGTGGGAGAGGGAGGAGCAGGCTTCCCACTGAGGAGGGAGCCCAATGTGGGGCTCGATCCCAGGACCCTGGGATCAGGAACTGAGCTGAAGGCAGATGCTTAACGACTAAGCCACCCAGGCGCCCTGGAAAATCCATTTTCTTTCTTTTTTTAAAGATTTTATTTGACAGAGAGAGAGAGACAGCGAGAGAGGGAACACAAGCAGGGGGAGTGGAGGAGGGAGAAGCAGGCTTCCCACTGAGCAGGGAACCCAACGCGGGGCTCGATCCCAGGACCCCGGGATCATGACCTGAGCCGAAGGCAGACGCTCAACGACTGAGCCACCCAGGCGCCCCATGGTTCCTTTTTTGAATTAAAAAACACACAGTGTGGGGCGCCTGGGTGGCTCAGTCGTTAAGCGTCTGCCTTCAGCCCAGGTCATGATCTGAGCGTCGTGGGATGACGCCCCGCATCAGGCTCGGAGGCTGCTTCTCCCTCTCCCACTCCCCCTGCTTGTGTTTCCTCTCTCGCTGTGTCTCTCTCTGTCAAATAAATAAAACCTTAAAAAAAAAAAAACACAGTGCATAGGAAACATAAGAAAATAGACATTTTCTTAATGTCTATTTGCACATTGTAACATAGAGTTTCTTGAATGCTTGTCTCTCAAGATAAGGGGCAAAGCAAGGTTATCTGCTCTCACTACTCTCATTCAACACAATGCTGGAAGTCCTAGTTAGTACAATAAAGCAAGACAAGGAAATACAATGCAGAGAGATTGTAAAGGAAGAAATAAAACTGTTCCTATGTGAAGATATGAGTGTCTATGTAAAAAAAAATCCCAAGAAATCTACAAAAAACCCTCCCATTCAAACCAATGAGGTCACAGAATATAAGAAAAACACAGAAAAATCAATTATACTTCTATAGATTAGCAATGAACATGTGGACCAAAATTTAAAGTATCACTTATAATCACTCCCCCAAAATAAAAACTTTATGTAAATCTAATAAAATATATATAGAACTTAAGTGCAAACTACAAACGCTGAAGAAAAAAAATCAAAGATCTAAATAAATGACTTATACAGTGTTCATGGATTGGAAGATTTGATATGATAAAAAGCCAACTCTCGGGGCGCCTGTGTGGCTCAGTCGGTTAAGCGTCTGCCTTCGGCTCAGGTCATGATCCCAGCGTCCTGGGATCGAGCCTGGCATCGGGCTCCCTGCTCAGTGGTGAGCCTGCTTCTCCCTCTCACTCTGCCTGCCATTCCCCCTGCTAGTGCATGCACGCTGTCTTGCTCTCTCTCTGTCAGATAAATAAATTCTTTGGGGCGCCTGGGTGGCTAAGTCGTTAAGCCTTCAGCGCAGGTCATGGTCCCAGGGTCCTGGGATCGAGCCCCGCATCGGGCTCCCTGCTCGGCGGGAAGCCTGCTTCTCCCTCTCCCACTCCCCCCGCTTGTGTTCCCTCTCTTGCTGTGTCTCTCTGTCAAATAAATAAATCTTTAAATAAATAAATAAATTCATTCTTTAACAACAAAAAGCCAATTCTCTGAAATACAGCTTTCTGCAATTTCTACCCAAATTCTAGCAAGATTTTTTTTATATAGACAAGATTGTTCTAAAGTTTATATGGAAAGACAAAGGAACTAGTATAGCTAAACAATTTTTAAGAAGAAAAGGAGAAGAACCCATCTACCCAATTTCAAGACTTACTATATAGCGACAGTAATCAAGACTGTGCGGTACTGGCAGAATGACAGAGATCAATGGAACAAAACAGAGAAGCAGAAGTAAACCTACACACATATTCCCAACTGATTTCTGATGAAGAAGCAAAACCAATTCAAGGAAAGAAAGACAGCCTTTTCAAAAAATGGTGCCATAGCAAGTGAACATTCATAGGCAAAAAAAAATGAACTTCAACCCAAGGCTCATGCCTTATATCAAAACAAACTCAAAATAAATCATGGACTTAAATGTAAAAGTTTGAGGAAAAAACGTATCTTTGGGATCTAGAGTTAGGCAAAAAGTTCTGAGACATGACACCGAAAGCACAATCCATAAAAAGCAAAGTGGAGGGACACCTGGGTGGCTCAGTCAGTTAAGCCTCTGCCTTCAGCTCAGGTCATGATCCCAGAGTCCTGGGATTGAGCCCAATGGGCTCCTTGCTCAGCAGGGAGCCCGCTTCTCCCTCTGCCTGTGCTCATGCTCTCTCTGACAAATAAATAAATAAAACCTTTTAAAAATAATAAAAAAAAAACTTAAAAAAAAGGAAAAGTTGATAAACTGGACTTCATGACAATTTAACATTTTTACTCTGAGAAAAACCCTGCTGAGTGAAGGAAAAGACAAGCTACAGACTGGAGAGAACTATCTGCAAACCATGTACCCAAAAAGGTCGAGTAACATAGAAGTAACATAGAACTCTACAAACAGAACAGTTAAGAAAGCAAAAAAAAAAAAAAAAAAAAAAAAGTAGAAAATAGGCAAGACTATGAAGCGACATTTCACCTGAGAGGATATACAGAGGGCAAGTTAAGTAGATGAAAAAATGCTCAAAGGGAAATGCAAATTAAAATCAAATGAGATGGGCACCTGGCTGGCTCAGCTGGTAGAGCATGGGAATCTAGATCTCGGGGTTGTGAGTTCAAGCCCCACGATGGGTGTGGAACCTACTTAAAATTAAAAATAAAAAGTAAATAAAATCACAATCACTACACATCTATTGGAATGGCTGAAACAAAAAATAATGTCAATACCAAATGCGGATGAGGATGCAGAGAAACTGCTTCACGCACAATACAGGTGGAATGTAAAATGGTACAGTCACTGTTAAGGACTGAATCGTGTCCCCCCAAAATTCATATGTCGAGGTCCCAACCACTGTCCTCAGAATGTAACCATTTTTGTGGGTTTTTTGCTTTTGTTTTTGTTTTTTATTGAGATAAGGTCTTTTAAAGACGTGATTAAGTTAAATGACAGCAAATCCCTAATCCAGTATGACTGGTGTCCTTATATGAAGAGGAAGAGACACCAAGGATATGAGCCCATAGAGGAATGGCCACATGAGGACGCAGACAAGAAGGTAGCATGTGCAAGCCAAGGAAAGAGGCCTCAGAAGAAACAAAACCTGCTGACACCTTGATCTTGGACTTTAGCCTCCAGAGTTGTGAGAAAATTTAATTTCTGTTGTTTAAGGTATCCAGTCTGTGGTACTTTTTATGGAAGCCCTAGCAAACTAATACAGCCACTCAGTTTGGGGTGCAACTATCATACAATCTAACAATTGCACTCCTGGGCATTCATCCCAGAAAAATGAAGACGTGTTCACACAAAAACCTGTACACAAATGTTACATAGCAACCTCACATATAACAGCCAAAAACTGGAAACGACCCAGATGTTCTTTAATGGGCAAATGGTTAAATGCACAAAACTGAGTTATCACTCAGCAATAAAAAGGAATGAGCTACTGACAGATACAACAACATGAATGAATCTCCAAAGAACTGCACTGAGTGAAAACAGCCAATCCCTAAAGGTTACATGTATGATTCCATTTACATAACGTTCTTGAAGTGACAACATTATAGAGATAGAGAACAGATTAGAAGTTGCCAGGACTTGAGGGGTAAGGGTGGGAGAGAAGTGGGTAAGACTACACAAGGGCAACATGATGGATCCTTGTGGTGATGGAAATGTTCTGTATCTTGACTATAGCGATGTCCATATCTCCCTGTGATATTGTACTGGAATTCTGTAAGACGTTACCAGTGGGAAAAATAGAGTAAAGAGTATACCTCTGTATTTTTTTTAACCATGGAATGTAAATCAACAATTACCTCAAAATAAAAAAAGTTTAACAAAACAATCAGAAAAAAAACCCCAAAACCCAATTTTTAGAAAAACCCATTGCAGATACAGGTAAACACATATGATTATGTGTTTGTTATGACGGGAAGAGGTTCTACATTTGGACCTGGTATCCAAACATCTCAATCCACTTACCTGTTTCACTCTGACTGTTGAGTGGTGAGGACTTCGGCTTCTCTTACTCCGAGGAGACTTGCTTCTTCTCCCTGAGGACTTGTTTTTCTTTTTGGCTGGGGACCTTTTCAGAGCATGGTACACACAGGGTTTTATCTCAATTTCCCTTCCCCCATATAAATTCACTTCAAGTATCAGGCTTACCTACTAACACAAACAGCACATTTGTGAAGGGCTCTGCTTTTCATATTAAAGGAGGTGGGAGCTTCACTCTCCAGCCCTGACGTCTTGAGTTCCAGACCCACATACATGGCTGCCTACTGAACCTTCTCACAGAGCCTAACACTCGCTTCCCAACCCCTCAAAACCCTTTCCTCCCACAGTCTCTGCCATCTCAGTAACTGGTACCACCATCCACCCTGTTCCTCAAGACAAAAACCTAGAAAACACCCTTGACTCTTTTTTCTCTCACCACCAATAGCTCCCCACTCCCTCCCGCCACAACCACACCAATCCATCAGGGAGTCCTCTGGCTCTATCTCCTCCCTCTCCCACCTCACTCCTACCACTGTCCTTGATCAACAGACAATTGTCCCCCCTATTTCTAGAAAAATCACATTAATTCTGCTTCAGGTTCTTTGCACGTATTGTTTCCTCAGCCTGGCTCTTTACGAGGCTAGATTATTCTTATCATTCGGGACTCAACTCAAATGGCACCTTTTCAGAGAAGGCCTTCTCTCACTTCCCTTCAAACTCTATCACACTCCTGTTTTAACCTCTTCTTTAATCTAATACTTGTTACTAACTGAAACTATTTTATCGGCTTGTTATTTTGTCTCAAGGCGAGAGGACATCAATTTCGACAGGGCGAGGACTACAAGGGCCACCCTTGAGGCCCCTGTACCTAGGGCAGTCTTTAGCATGCAGTAAAACTATGCTGAAGGAATAAATTAACGAGTTCAGCTTTCTTCCAAATCCCTACCAGGTAGATCGCCTAGGCTCTCAATATGGAAACATTTGGGGGCAGATAACTGGAAAGCCAACGCCAGCACTCGATTTGCAGGCAGATAGGGAAAACCTTTTATTTCAACTCGATCAGTGCCATTTGCTGGGCCCTACTCGGCCAAGAGCTGGGCACAGAGATGAAGAGGCGGGATCCTACCCATTAGGCATCAGGCGCTTAACGCAAGTGACAGGTACCAGAGTAAACATTCTTCAGCACAAGCACCACCGGCTCACTTCCACCACCGTAAGATTAAATCCAAGCTGCGGCGCGCAGCATTCAAGGTGTGCTTCTGACGCTAGCCCTGTCTTTTCTCGAAGAGCCGGACCCAAGTCCATCCCAGGCGCCTTTCCACTTACCGGCTACCTCCTCGGGCTCGGTTCCCGCGGTGAGGAGGGCGGCCCGGCTCGCCAGCCGGCGGGGACGCGCTACCGCCGGAGGAATCTGGGCGGCGGTGGGCGGGAGGCGCGGCTTCCGGGCTGAGGCGCTCCTGCTTCACCTTCACCACCACCGCCGCCGCCACCATGTCCCCGTCGCGGTGCCTCCGCCGGCTCCCCCGCTCCCGCTCGCTCTTTACCTCCTTCATGCCGAGATACGAGCCGAGCGAAGGAAAAAAGATCCGTTGCGCTCCTCTCGCTGAAGGAAATGACGGACTTGACCCCTAGACTTCCGCTTCCGGGTGCGCGCTCTCCCAGAAACCCTCGCGGCGGAGAGCTAGGCACGTGACTACGACACTGCAGCGGGCGGGGCTGTCAGGACCGGCTCCGGTGGCGGGAGTTTTAAGTGACAGAAAGAAACTTCTGGGAAAAAGCTCCCCTCGAGGCTGTTTGTTGCCGCATTATTAGTAATTACTAAATACGGAGACAATCTGAATGTCCGGCAGTAGGAAACTGTTTAGGCAACTGATGAATGGTCTCTCGCCATTCGTAAGCTGTTTATAAGCTCTGTGACAGATGGAGGAATCCCTGATTTGTTCAAGGAAAGAAGCGGGATAAATAATGGTGCGCAAACTGTGATTACATTTAAGTTTGGAAATACGAAGTTAAGGAGAGAGGGAAAAGCAATCACAGATAGTAGCCCGTGGGCAAGTCATTAGTATGCCCCCCTCTGTTCTTGAACTTTGTTATGCTGTCATTTCAACATTTAACTAAAAACACTTTTTTTTAGATTTTGTTTATTTGACAGAGAGAGACATAGCGAGAGAGGGAACACAAGCAGAGGGAGTGGGAGAGGGAGAAGCTGGCTTCCTGCCGAGCAGGGAGCCCAATGTGGGGCTTGATCCCAGGACCCTGAGATCACGACCTGAGCCGAAGGCAGACGCTCAGTGACTGAGCCACCCAGGCGCCCCCTAAAAACACTTTAAAATATTTTTATTCTCAAGTCATCTCTACAGCCAGTGGTGGGGCTCGAACTCACTACCCCCAGATCAAAAGTCTCATGCTCCACTGACTGAGCCAGCCAGACGCCCCCAAAATAAATACTTTTTAAAACCTGGGAACTCCAGATCCCTTCCTCTGGAATCTTCCCCAAGCCTTCATTGAGGAGTCACATGACTCCCATTTTGCAGGTGACAAAATTGGGGGTTAGCTAAGGGGATCTGCCACCTCATTCAAATTGCGAGCGAGATGCAGCGCAGGGACTCGAACTCCTGTTTTGCATGTTTCCAAGAGTATCAAGGCGACCTGGTGAGCAGGAACCCAGATAAGGTAAGCGCAAGGAGAATTTTTCACGGAGGCTGAGCGGAAACTCTGTGCTGCTGGCCCCGCCCCACTCCGAAGCCCCGCCCAGGCCACCGGGAAGGGAGAGGAGGTTTCCATGGTGACGGCAAACAAGGCGCACACTCGAGGGGCCACGGCCGGGCTGCTACCACCGTGGCCGCCATGATCCCCCCTGCGGACTCTCTGCTCAAGTATGACACCCCGGTGTTGGTGAGCCGGAATACGGAGAAGCGGAGCCCCAAAGTAAGGACGGGTCTTAGGGGGCGGGGGAGCCCGGAAGCTCCGATGGGGAAAGATCCCTGCGATGAGGATCCCGGGTCCCGAGAGACGTGGGCTGCAGCAACTGGGAGCAAAGGGAATTGGGACAGGGGAAGGAAGATGGGAGAGCGGCACAAGAAGCGCAGATGGGTGACCCCAGAGAGCAGATTTAGGATGAGGGAGGAAGTCACAGAGATGGATGGGGCTCACTCTTTTTCATAGTAGTCTGTTCCAAGAATAGATCTGGTAGTGCTTGCTCGCTCCATCACTACAGGGCTGAGCACCTGTGCCAGAAACATTGGTTCCAGGAGATACAGGCCTTGGGCTAGGATGGAACCAAAGACTCTTCATGGCTTCCTTCAGCTGAGACATAACTTCTGAGAAGAGAGATGGGGAAAGTGAGCTGGGAAGAGGGGAAGGGTGTTTAGAAGACCTGGGGCAACCGAGAGGGCTTGGATACGTGGAGTTCAGTGTCTGAATCACCTCCTGCCCTAACCTATCCATTCTCAGGCACGGCCACTGAAAGTCAGCGCCCAGCAGCCTGGACCCTCTGGTCCAGTTCCACAGCCACCAAAGACCAAGCTCCCCTCAACTTCTTGTGTCCCAGATCCTACAAAGCAGGCAGAAGAAATCTTGAATGCCATCCTACCCCCAAGGTAAAAACATAGGTGCAGTGGCTTCGAGAAAGCCCAGGCTTTGCATCCCAGAACTTGGGAATGTAGGAAGAGGCACCCTGTCCCTCTGTTCCTGGCCCGGATTTCCTCCCAGCATCCCAGAACTCCTAGAGCTTGCAGATGGCTGGATCCTGGAAGGGTGGGGGGAGACCTCTTCTCTATCCTCCTCTTTTCCTGAATGCTCAAACAGGCTCCTGGCTTTAAATACCATCTACATGCCGATGGCTCCCAAATGTGTATTTCCAGCCCTGTCCTTTCCTCTAAACTCCACACCCATGTATTTTACTGCTTCCTCATTATCTTCATGAAGGTGTTTCCTGGGCATCTCAAACTCAGCATGTCCAAACTAAATCATGATGTCCCCCTCTCCCAACCTACTCATCCCCAGTCTTCTCCTTTCTACAAGTGGCTCAGGCCACCCTTCATTCCTTTTGGTCTCTCACATCACATGTCCTATCCTTCATCAAATTATTTTGGCTCTACCTTCAAATTTATATCCCAAATCTAACCACTTTCCACCCCCTCTGCTTCCACCATTTTTTTCCTCGCCACTGTTTGTCACCTACAGTGGTCTCCTATCTGAAAACCTTGCTTCCATTCTTTGCTCATACAATCTATTCTCCAAACAGCCCTGAAATCCTAAGCCAGATCATGCCAGTCTTCTGCCAGGAACTCTTTAATGGCTTCCCATGTCACTCCAACTAAAATCCAAAGTCCTGGGCGCCTGGGTGGCTCAGTTGGTTAAGCGACTGCCTTCGGCTCAGGTCATGATCCTGGAGTCCCGGGATCGAGTCCCACATCGGGCTCCCTGCTCGGCGGGGGGTCTGCTTCTCCCTCTGACCCTCTTCCCTCTCGTGCTCTCTATCTCTCATTCTCTCTCAAATAAATAAATAAAATCTTTAAAATAAAATAAAATAAAATAAAATCCAAAGTCCTTACAATGACCTGCAAGAGTTGGCACGATCTGGCCCCTCATATATCCATGATCTCGTCTCCTGTTATTCTCCTTATTGTTCAGTGTGCTGATGCCGCAGGGGCCTCTGCTGTCTCTGGAATACTTCCATCACCCTTCCACCTCAGGGCCTTGACAGTTGCTGTTCTTACTGCCAAGGATACTCTTCCCCCAATGTCCACCTCATTCCCTTCCATCTCTTTACTCAGGTCTTGCTCAAATGTGATTTCCTCAAGGGGGCCTTCCTTGAGAATCCTTATAAAAGAGCACCTTCTCCCTTCTTCACCATCCCCTCACCCTGCTCCCTCCTTCTGCAGCCACGTGTATGACTATCTGACATGCTTAGTCAACTATTTTTAGGTAATAAGTTGACAGTACAGTTTCTAAGACTGTAATGAAAAGAGTGACTGCCATCTCGTCCGAGATGGAAGTCAAGGGAGGGGGGATTTTTCAGGTGATTTCCTCCTGTCAATAAATGGAAATCCTCTCCCCATGGTGATTCTACCCTCAGGCTCCCTCCTTGTGATTCCAGAACCTGGCCAAGCCTCTGACACAAGGTTTATTGGGGGGAGGGGGGTGGGGTGAGCGGGGAGGGGACCACATAGTTGCACGCCTTCAGGAAGCTCCCCACTGCACACTTTTGCCTCTTTCTGGCTGGCACAAGGTTTAGGGTGCCCTGTGTCTCCCACCCCACAAGTCAGTGGGGAATTCTCACTGGGCCTTCTTTTCCAATCAAGCAATGAGGTCTATGAATCTGTCCTCAACCCATTAGGAGGGTAAGATCTGGAACATGGGTGATGATTTCACAGAAAGCCATAGGAGGGTAGAGATTGCCCAGCTCCCAGGTAGAGGCCCCGTGGAGGCAGCTTAGTGGGTGTGGCTATGGAGCCCCACACTCCCCAAGGAAGAGAGAGGGATGGAAGCTTCTGGTGAGTTGGTGACAGAGCTGCCCCTTTGTTCCTGCTCAGGCAGAGAACCCAAAGGGCCATCTCTGCTCACGTCCTGAGGCCCCTCTAGCTGTGGGTTTGCTCAGCCTGGCTGTGTCTGTGCCACAGGGAATGGGTGGAGGACACACAGCTATGGATCCAGCAGGTGTCCAGCACCCCCAGCACCAGGATGGATGTGGTGCATCTCCAGGAGCAGCTGGACCTGAAGCTGCAGCAGCGGCAGGCCAGAGAGACCGGCATCTGCCCCGTGCGCAGGGAGCTCTACTCGCAGTGTTTTGGTGAGTGGCCTGGCGAGGGCTGGCGTTGCGGGAATACGCGGTCCTCTCCCACCTCCTGCCCTTCCCCTTGAGCACAGACCCAAGCCCTGAGTACCCCTGAGCTGAGGCCCACCCCATCCTGGAATGATTTTTTCCTCCCCCTCCCCGACCCCTGCCCCAGGATCTGCTAAACGCGCCCGCCTCCCCCTCATCTGCCAGCCAACATGACCCCCCAGTTCCTAACCTCTTAGCAAATGTTTGAAGACAAGAACTTCCATTTTGAATTTTTAAAAAACAGGTTTTTTTAATAATAAGCATGTTAGTTTTTTAATCAGAAAGACTAAATATTCTGTATTTATATCCATCCATCAGCATTCAGCCCTATGGCCCAGAAAAATATTTCGGGATAATTTGCTATTAACCGACAGTCACAAAAGATTTAAGTGATAGTGTCAAATGGCTGTCCCCCAGCCCAAACTCACTAGCCCGTGCAGACTCTGACATTCAAACTGTTGCCAAACCCTGCGGCCAGCAGGCTCCCTTCAGTCTGAGGATGACGACGGTCAGCATCCATGGAAGAGATGCGTGGGCAAGCTCTGATTCCTACTGTTGGCAGCCCCAAGCCCATCCGGCCACCGGGGCACACAGGATTTCCCAGCTGCCTTAAAGCAGCCACCGTCCTCAAGCTGAAAAGTCTAATTTCTCTGACTCATACCATGGGGTTTCTACCTGAGGGTCAGTAAGGGGAGCCTCCCAGCGACAAGCAAACCCGAGGGCTCCTGTCTCCCTCTGCCCTGGGCTCGCCGACTGCCTATCCTCCCAAGTGCCACCTTCAGAGCAGTAGTTGTCTGGCAAGGCTCCTGGGGCCTCTGTCTCTGAGTGGGGAGGACACACGCTACACTGTCCCCAGTAGGAAGGGCGGTGAGCCCCAGACATGGTGCCGTCTCCCTCCCGCCTGCCCTCCTGAACTCCTTGTTATGCACTTTGGAAGACGAGCTGATACGAGAGGTCACCATCAACTGTGCGGAGAGGGGGTTGCTGTTGCTGCGAGTCCGGGATGAGATCCGCATGACTGTCGCCGCCTACCAGACCTTGTACGAGAGCAGCGTGGCCTTCGGCATGAGGAAGGCGCTGCAGGCCGAGCAGGGGAAGTCCGACATGGAGAGGAAAGTGAGTGGGCCTGACCACGAGGCCTCCGCCCTCTGTGAACTCTTCTGCCCAGCTCAGGGCCACAGGGTTGTCATTCCAGACGAAAGTCTCACCTCCGAGGGGGCTCTGGCCATCCTGTCAGCGGGGACCCTTGGGTTCAGAGTGTGCGGGCCCGCCTGGTGCTTGCCAGTCACCGGCCTCCCACTGGGTGGCAGCACAGACCCTGGCACCGTGAGCCTGGCCGGCTGCGTCCCAGGTCCCCTCCGCAGGCACTCACACCGGCCTGTCCTCTTGGTGGAGGCCCAGGATGACCCGAGTTTCCGTCCTCAGATTGCAGAATTGGAAACAGAAAAGAGAGATTTGGAGAGGCAAGTGAACGAGCAGAAGGCCAAGTGTGAGGCCACCGAGAAGCGGGAGATCGAGAGGAGACTGGTGGAGGAGAAGAAGCACAACGAGGAGATTCAGTTCCTCAAGCGCACGAATCAGCAGCTGAAGGTGGGCCCCCCCTCCCCAGGCCCAGGTGCTGGGGCTCCTGCCTGCCGCCCCCCAGCTGTGCGGGGGCCAGGAGGCAGCTCCGTTTCCTACCGAGGAGTCAGCAGACTTGTCCCCGCGCGCTGCCAAGGAGTGAAGGAGTGAAGGAAGCTGATGTGGGGGCAGGGGTGAGGGTTCACTGTGCAGCTTCTGCATGCATCTGGCCCTGGATTCCCACAACACCTCAGCCCGGCTCTCCAGTGGAGGGTTTGTTTTCCCTTGAAAAAACGTTACCCCTCCTCCAGGAGAGGTGGATATGGCAGAAAGTGGAATTTCTCTCCCATGACAGCTGATACTTTGGAGCCTTCCTAGCATGGGCTGGATCTCTTCAGCAGGCTTTCTGGGAGGCCTTTCCTGCCTGCAGCCCCTCTGAGGCATGGCATTTGGGGTGGGCAGGGAAGGCCCTTTGAGAGGGAAGAACCATTTCAAATTAGGAACCTTCCCCAGGTGTGTGGTCAGAGGAGTTCAACGGTAGGTGTTTTTCCTCAAAGTCCCTTCGCCAGTGGTTTACATTTATCCAGCTGAGCTGGAGCGGGGCCAGGCGTCTGAAACTCCAGGCTCTCTGTGGGATCTGAAACTGCTCTAAGGTTGGGCCCTAGACCAGCAGCATCACCGGGGAACTTTTAGAAATACAAGTCACTGGGCCCATCCCAGATCGACTGAATCAGAAACGTTGGGGTTGGGGCCCAACAGCCTAACAAGGTCTGCAGGCGATTCTGGTGCTTACTGAAGTTTGAGAACCATTGTTCTAGATATAGGACCTGTTGATGTTTAGTGGTGGTCTTCCATGGCCCTGGTCAGAGGGGCCCCTGGATGCTGTCTCCCTTTCCTCCCTAGTCTCATGGAAAGCTTACATTCTTGTGACTGGCAGGCTTCTTGGGGCTCCAGCAAGGAGGACAGGCACTTGAGATAAGGAAGGGCTTGTATGAACTGCTAGGGCAGGACAACAGGTTTTCCTGTTGCTGAGTTTAACAAAGAAAAGCTAGAAACTTCACAGCCAGACATGAATCTGTTTACTTAGCAGCTTCTGAAGCTGCGTGCCTTATCTGCCATGTTCCTTTATCATAAGCCCAAGTTCCTCAGTTCCTCCTACAGCACCAGCAGCAGGAGCAAAGTGGAACACCTTGGCATCTTTCTAACATTTCCAAGCAAACTTGTCATCCCCAGGGTGAAGGACTCTTTAGAAGTGAGTTATTTTTATTGGCTCCAAGCTGCACTGCAAATAAAGCAGTGCTTGCTGTCCCTAGGATAGACCTACTTAAAGATCTGTCCATATACCATGATAGTAAATTATTTTCCTGGCTGCTGGAGGAGCAGAGTAAATAACTCCCAAGTGTCTTAAGCTTTACATACAAGATGGACAGCTCCCTACTTACTGGTAGCAATTTTCTCTAATTGGGTGTCAAGTTGTCTAAGTGGCTGAAAAATGGCTGTTTCCAAAATCTCTCGTCCCAACTCAGAGCTCCCAGGATCCCGAACCAGAGAGCCACATGTTTACCTTAGCATTTCAGGCCTGAAATCTGAGCCATAAAAAACCACTATTTCAACAACTTTTATTCAATTTCCTTTTCAGTGCTTTATATTATACGCAGAGCCATTATTGTATGGAAACCAGGACAGCTCTGGTTTCTCCCAATGTAGCAAGACTGGATGCCAAGCCCGAAACCGGCTATCTAGGAAATATGGAATTGGGAATGGAGGGAAAAACACTTGGCGGGGCAGCATTGGATTCTTCTTCCCAGGGACTTTATCACCTCTCAGCGCAAGGCTGCAAGCTTCAAATATTAATGGAGTTTGTTTTTGTTTTTCAGGCCCAACTGGAAGGTATTATTGCACCAAAGAAGTGATCATTTCCACATGGGTCTCAGCAAGCACTGCTACCCCATCCTAAGCCTGTTGTAATAAAAAAAAAAGCTAGTTTCCTGAGTGAACAGGCCATATCCTCCCCCTGGTCCCCACCTACATGTCTGTCAGAAGTCACACGTGGCCCCAGTGGCATGGAACACTTAGGTCTGGCAGCCAGGCTCCTGGCTGGGCAGTGGAAGGTGGTGCAGCCGACAGTCTCTGTATGTGGCCAACCTTGGGATTTGCCAACTCAGAAAGTAAGGCTTTCGGCCATATCCCTCGCAGGTGAAACTGCCTTCCCACCACTGCTCCATACTATCAATTATTTCTAGCTGAATGAGCCGCCTGCCTGTCCCATTTCTGGTCCATGATGCATCTTGTATCTGACCTTGGGCTGCTGAGGCCTCAGTCTTTCCCCTGAGGTCTTTCACCATCCCTACCCCAGTGCGGGTCTAGTGACTCATGCTGGAGTTCTGCGTTTATACTAGGTCATTTTACCCCCGCCCGCCAAGGCCACCCCAGCCTCTTCCCTAGTCTCAGACTGCCCAGGTGAGGCAGCAATGGCAGCCAAAGCCAGGGCTTCTGAGAAAGTAAATGTTTGCTGGGAAGAAACAAGTCATGAGGTCCACTGTGAGCTGCCTGCACCTCAGGAGCCCTGATTTGGTTTGTTCATCTTATTCTGCAGAAAATCACACCCTGACCCTAATACCCCTCTAACTAGCTATGTTTGATGAACAACTGGAGAGGTACCCAAACCTCACGTGCTGCTCTAATTATTAATGAGGAGGCTATGGCCTGTAGACTGCATTTTACTATTCCTCCCAGGTTAAACTCAAAGTTCAGAGGCCCAGGGCTGCTCCTGGTTTCGTAGACCCAGAAGCCTAAGTGAGCAACACAGATCTTCCATTTAGGGCAGTCCAGGGTAGGCTAGCGCAGCAAGACGAGGGACTCCCACCCTTCATGCACACTGCACGGCCAACACCTAGGAAGGCACGGACGTGTCCGCCCGGCTGGAGCGCCTCAAGTTGCGCAGTATTCCCCAGGAGGTGCCAAGAAGGACCCTCCTTAGTGGAGCTCTGACCCGACATCGTCCCTGTTAAGGTTCCAAGACTCCCTGAAAGAAGGGCAGGCCAACAAGAAGAGCTGGATTCCGGGTCAAACATGCCCTGTCCCTCTCATCTCAGACTGGAAGCCAGCTTTTACCCCAACCTGGTGTCCTGAGGCATTCTAAGGCTCCACTGAAATCACCTGTCTGGGCCGCCGTTCTCATGGGAAAGAACTCTGTTCGTTGAGATGCGCCAGTCCCGGGACTCCCTGACAGTAAAGTACCTGTGTCCTCACTGCGTCCATCTAACGGACTCGGAGGGAGAGCTGAAGCGGCATTTTTCCCTCCTATTTTAAAGCGTAGGCCACATACCCTACATCTTCGAGATTTTCTTTTCACAACTCTGTTCCAAACTAACTGCCAGTATAAAAGGTATTCCACCCTTTCCATTCTGTAGACCTCATCTGTTTCTGTCAGAGGTCTGCATGCCATGGGTACGCTCTGGAGGAACGAAGAGGGCTCATTTAAGTGTCAGAAGTGCCACTGGACCCCATCACCTAAAGCCTTAGAGGTGTAGGGACTTTATTTTCACCAGCACCGGTGAAGGGTTTCAACTGTCGAACCTCAGAACAAATGCATCATGGCCTTAGAAATGCCGACTGGGCATGAAGAGAAGGAACACAGTTTCTAATTGCATATTTTTGTATAATTTAATAAACTTTTAAAACATTACTGCTTATGTTTGAATTTTTTGTGTCTGTGTTTCTGTCCTTCAGAGTCATTGGTCTTCTTTTTGTTCCGGTTCCTATTTTTCACGTTGTGGGTTTCATAGTAACGCACACCAACTTTCCTGGATTGCTGCTGCCGCACCGCTCGCCTCCGCTGTAAACAATGGCAAAAGGGGGAAGAAAAAAAAAAAAAACCCCATGAATCACGGCAAAGTCACAGAAGAGGCCCCTCTTTCTCTGTGCTCCCTTCCTGTGCTGCTCCCCCAACAACTAGAATCAGCGCTAGTAACAAGCAAGGGCTCCCCTCACAGACCCAAGTGTGCCCTTCCACCGTAACTCGTGACGCGCCCCGTTCTAGACTGTCGTTTGGTCCGTCCTCCCTGCTGGAATCTCTTCTACTGCACTCCTGACAAGCAGTCCTCTGTCTAAGGGTGAACACTTCTGAGAACAAGCTCTTCCCTTCCCAGCAGGGCCCACCCCAGCTCTGATGAGCCCAGTTACAAAGCTGACGGCAGGGATCCATCTGCCTACACAGCTCTGCTCACAGAAAACCAGCAGACCCTTCTAGAGGATAGTCCACATGTTCGAGGACAGCGATCGAGAACTCAAGGACTGCCATCCACTGGGCCGACTCTTGATGCTATGGAACTGATCTCAACTAGGTCACCTAGAACCGGGGTTCCGAGAATTCAACTCCAGACCATCAGTTTTGGAAAGTGTGTCTCCTAGGAAACTGACTTCTCCTCTCTACTTCCTGGGTGATGTTTAAGATCAAAACCACGTACTTCCTTGGATGTAAGCATCCTGCGAGTTTTATTCGAATGGTCTTCTTCCCTCTGTGCTTTCCTCTTCTTTCCCTTTTTCCCTTCTGGAAACACAACACACGAACACACAGGGAAGAAACAGGACTTTCAAACTTTCAAAACTGTGTGTGTGAATGCTAAGGTAGGAATGAGCTTGATGTGTTGGAGGAAGAAGGCCAGTGAGCATGGAGTGTGGCAGGCACGGCACAGAGGAAAGCGGGGGGTGGCCAGGAGGGCGCCAAGCCAGGAGGCCCTTGCAGGCCATGCCAGGATTTGCATTTATGCCACGGAAACACACTTTCCACATAGAAGCTGTGAGTCCAATGGAGTTAAGAACAGATACCTGACCCATCCCACCTCCCACAAAAAAAATCTGGCTGACCCACCCCTAGATTGTAAGGTTACTAATGGACTCTTTTTACAGGAAGCTTCCCGAATTAATCCCAAGAAATGTGCGGAATGAAAAGTGAATAATCTGAGCCGTACGACCAACAGTATATAGAACAGGGTCATCTGCCGGTAATGATAAGCACCTGTGCAGGTGACAGCACAATCTCCAAGTTTAGAGGTTAAAGTTACATTTCACATAGTTTTAAAGATGCACACCGCACCTAAGCGGTGTGACGAATTTAACTTTACCTGTGTCTTCTACAACTTCTTCAGCTGCTCTTTGTTCTTCAGATTTTGCAAAAACCTTTTCACTTAGTCCCTTAGATATTCTGCAACAGAAAAGTCAAGTAACAAAGCTGCCCATCACTCCCCTCAGCTGCCCAAATCAGGTGCCAACCCGGGGGCAGGAGGCAACGCCCCGCAGTCCCGGCAGCTCCCTGGGCCTTGGTCAGAGGCAGACCTACGCTGCTCATACTTCAGGGAGCGGCGGCTTAGAAATGGACAGACCACTTCCTGAAAAATGGCATTAACTCCCTTCCACCTCCCAGAAAAATACTGCTCCAGTCCCCATGGCAAGGGTCTCAGAAAGGAACGCGCAAACCACAATTTGTGAGAAGACGAGGATACTACCTGACTGCTGAAAACTTCTTAGCTTTGGCTTTGTTTAAAAACTTCTGATATTTAGCAATCTTTTCATCCAGTGCTTTAATAACTGCCTTGGTGTCATCTGCCGCGTGTTCTTCCTGGGGCTCCGGGCAAGACCCCTCTTCCTCGCCTCCCGGCTGCTTCTGGTCCTCCTCCCCCTCCTCCTCTTCGGAAAAGCTCTCAAGCGCTTCATCGATGTCGGACATCTCCAGAGGGACCAGGTCATCCCCAGAAAACTGAGGCACAACATTGATTTTGCCGAAGTTCTGCCGAACCCGGGCCAGAATCTGCTGCATTTCTGAGTCGGTGTCACAGTGACTGTTCTCTTTCTCCTTCTCAGGGACAGGCTCTGAGGCTTCACCCACAGTTGCTGTGACTTCTTCTTCTGCGTTCTTCTGGCTTGTCTCTGTGGCAACTTCCAAAGATGAGGAGGACGGGAGCTATTCAGGCCAAAGAGGGGTGCAGGTGGGGGAGAGAAATGGGATCAGAAAATAAAAACCATTTCTGGACAGCTTGCTCTCAAGGAGGCAGTCCTCTTCTCGGGGCTAAGGGAAAGAACTGAAGACCCCCACCCTGGAGTCACGGTGTTCATCTACCATAGGCCGAGGTGCATTACACCCAGAAGCTGCTACGCAGGGATCAGAGGCAGTCAGCTGCGGTTCCAGAGGATGAGCCCGCTGTGAGTATCGAACCACTCAAACCATCCGCCGTGCACCCTCCCCAAGGAGGGGAACGGACGGGGCTGTGGAGACAGGCACACCCAACAGGGGCCTTCACAACTGCTCTAGAGGGAAAGCAGAGCGCTCAGCAGGGGGGCGCTGGGGAGGCCCCTGGAGGAAAGGGATGAGCAACAGGAGGGAGGCTGGCAAGGTGAGGCCGGAAGGAGCCGAGATGTGGGGGGGACACTGAAACGACCTGCCTCTCTGAGGTAACGGCAAAGGAGAAGTGGGTGCCAGGCTTTATCCTGGCGCTTCGCATTTATAGCATCATTTTATCCTTACAGCTGAGAATCACAGAACTTCCGGTGATTTTCTGAAGGCAAGAGTGGCTACACAAAGTGCTCAATAAATCAGGAATCCAGAAAATTCAGGAAATTGTATACAAAATTTGTAGGTCCATTTTTATACCTTTTTCCGAAGGTAAAGTTTTTAGCTCTTGGATTCTGAAAGTTTCAGCCACTACAGAAAGAAAAAAAGAAAATCGCAGCCTGGGGGAACTAATGATCTAAAACTCAATGACCAGACATGGAGGAAGAGTTCAAGATAACCCCACTGTGTGCACACAGGGTCACAACAGACCCTGCCACACCTCCTCCTTCCTCACCCCTACTGGCTAACGCACCAACGCACCCCCCAGGTGCTTCCCGCCATGTCTCCTGCTCTTGGCACCGGGGTCTAGCCCCATGACTTTCCCTCAGCACTCGGGCCATGGCAGGCAGGCTCCTGCCTCGGGTGCTCCAGGTGTGCCACTGCCTTCGCCTGTCTCACTCTCCCCTCAAGACAGGCCCCCGGCTCCTGCCTCATACCATTAAGGTCTCTGCCAAAATGCCACTTCCTCAGAGGCCACCCCCACCCACCCCACATACGAGAACACGCCTCCATCTCCCAAGCCCCTTACCCTGGTTTTGTCTTCCTCACAGTAAGCAGTGCTTCCTGACATTCTCTATTTATCTGTTTACTGTCTGCCTCCCTGTAGTGTCAGAATATATGTCTGGTCTTGGCCCAAAAGCTCTAAACCCCTTGGTACTTCCGGAGCTAAAAAGGGGTATCTGTCGTTCTTCATAACAAGCCCCTTCCCACCACCCCGGAGTTTATGCTAATGAGATGCTCACAGTGGAGCCTCGCTTCAGAACGGGGGCTGGTCACCAGAAAGCCCAAGTACTTGGTGAGAGGGCTAGAGATGGAGTTCAATCACCGATGGCCAATATTCTAATCAATCAGGCCAATATAACAGAACCTCCGTGAGAAGCCCTGAAGGATAGGGTCTGGGGAGCTTCTGGGTCAAATGAATTGATGTGCCACCCACAACCCTACACCCGGCCCTATGCATCTCTTCCATTCGGCTATTCCTGAGCTGTATCCTCTACAATAAAGTCGCCATCATGAATCACTTTTCTGAGTTCTAGGAGTCGTTTTAGCAAATTATCAAACCTTAGAACCTCTGAATTTGTAGTTGGCTGGGCAGAAGTGCAGGGACTTGGGAACCCCATCTGCAGCTGGCCTCTGAAGCGGGGACCATCTTGTGGGGCTGAACCCTTAATCTGTGGGTCTGTGCTAACTCTTGGAGGTAGTGTCAGAATGGAACTGAATTGCTGGATACCCAACTGGTGTCAGAGAACTGCAGAGCTGGTATGGAGATAGTACCAGACGGTACCAGAGCATCCACAGACACAGAAGTGCAAGAGGCAGGGACTCATCTGCTTCCACTGTAGTACCACTAGTGCCCAGCAGAGCGCCCGGCATGCAGGAGCTCCTCAGTGCACGGGTGCCGAAGGAATGAACCAATGAAGGAACGCCACATGAAGAAGATGGGAGAGGATTGGGTTTGGGGTTTTTTGGCTCTTTGGGGGTCTTAGCGGGGAGAGAGCAAAAGTTAACATCCGTTTCAGGTATGTTGATTCTGAAATGCTGGAGAACATATTCAACTGGAAGTTTCTGAGAACTGAAACTCTGGGAACAGACATGAACCCAAAGCATTAGCATGGAAACGAAACTTAAAGCCACCTCTTCCAAAGGCTTGGCAGAGTTCTGAAAAAGAGCCTAGGAATAGAAAAGCAAAGGGCCACAGTTGGAGCCTTGTGGCAGTCCACTGTCAGGGGGAGGGAAACGCAGCAGAAGGGAAGCTTCTCAATCCAGCCCAGAGGCCCCAAATCTAAGGCTTCTTTCCTGGCTATAAACTGTACCACTCTCCTTTCCCACCTGATTATGAGCTTCTTGAGGACAAGGGCTGTGCTATTTACTCCTACATTCCGTGCCTAGCATATAGTTGGGCCTAACAAATAAATGTTAAGTGAATCCTGGAAATGCCTCTGCTCCTCATGCATAAGGAAAGACACAGGATCGGAAGAGCACTTACAGTTAGAGCCCTCTTCATTCAAGGCCCTAAAGACTGGTATTTAGACTTGGTCTTCTATCACAGATCTCCTTTCTGGTCTCCAAATGCTCCCCGCCCCCCAACAAGGTCATAGCAACGACTCTATGGGCTGGGAAAACAGTGGAAGGAAACACCCCCAAAGAAAACAGGTGCTCCATAAAGGAAGGCAATCAAAGGCACGAGGCCTAGGTCAGTAACCACGCTTTCCAGAAGGCGGGCCCACCCTGTTCTCTTACCTGGGAGGCTGCAGGGGGCTCCGCATTGGGCGGCTTGACAAAGAAAGGAATCCGGCCCCTCTGCCAGTCATTGAGAACCATCTTACCCACAGTCTGCAAGTCAGGCTCTCCACCCTGAAATGTCACAGGAAGACAACCGTTACATTCAAATAACAAAACCACCTCCCAGCACGGAGGCATTTAAGCTGCCCTGGTTGTTCATCACCATCTACTTGCCAAGTTTCATACCGCTCACACAACACATACAAAAAAGGGTCCAGGGGTGCCCGGCTGGCTCAGTCGGTGGAGCATGCGACTCTTCAAGCCCCACACTGGGTGTAGAGGCTACTTAAAAATAAAATCTTTAGGAGCACCCGGGTGCCTCAGTCATTAAGTGTCTGCCTTTGGCTCAGGTCGTGGTCCCAGGGTCCTGGGATCGAGCCCTGCGTCGGGCTCCCTGCTTGGCGGGAAGCCTGCTTCTCCCTCTCCCACTCCCCCTGCTGTGTTCCCTCTCTCACTGTCTCTCTCTGTCAAATAAATAAAATCTTTTAAAATAAATAAACAGAATCCTTAAAACGAACAGACAAAACCCCCCCCCGGCCCTCCAAAGAAGGCCCAGAGCACATGCACACGTCTGCCGTGGGTCCTGGTCTATATTTGCACAAACCCTCGCTCACCTTCAGTAACTTCCCAGTCCGGAAAGCCAGCTTCTCAAGAAAGTCCTCAGCATTCTCCCAAGAGTCAATCTTGTATGTCTTGCTGATATATTCCGGCTTTGCTCGTTCAAGTACAGCACCAATGTGGTCTTCAGGAGCCTTTATTTTTTCAACTTGAACCTAGATGTTAACAGGAAATTTCTGCCTTACAGACTTTACATGGAAACAGTGACGTTCACATCTGTAACAACATCTGAAAATAGATTTCAACACCATGATGCAAGTGGAGTCTAGCAGGGCCAGTCTCCGAGGTGGCCAGCTGCAGTCGGCTGAAAGGTCCCTGCACGCCAGCCACTGCCACAGAGCCCAGGACTCGACGCTGACCCCTGCTCACCACAAACTAACTGTGTGGTTCTGCAAGCAGTCTCAAGTTGGACCATCTCACGCTACTCACTTGTAGAAATGGCGAAAAGCCTGCCAATCCCAGGACACAAAGAGAATTCGATAGTTTAAGGAAAGAGGGGAGGAATGTGCACAGGATGTATGGCCAGCAGCCCTGGCTAAGGTTAAGTGAAGCCATTTAAAGGTTTTGGTCATATTCAGAAACAAGTGAGGAAACGCCTGAGTTCCAAAATGACTCAGCCCATAAACCCTCGAAGATGAATGATCACTAAACATAAACAGGCCCTGCTTCCCTCTGGATCCCCTGTGTAAACTACAAACTCTTTTGTGGGATGACACTGACCAGATCTGCCCACGGCTCCACAGACTCCCCAAGCAGGCTTCAGTGGAATGGAGAGGCCGCCCTGCTGAGCGTCGTGTTCCTGAAGTCTGCTCAGACGGGATGACCCCAAACTGCCTTCCCAATGAGTGAAACGCAAAGGTATCCAATGTTCCCCCACAGAATGCTCCCCACAAAGGGCAAACAAAGAGCCTATCAGGACCAAAAATACTCACCACTCCTTTCAGCACAATGTCTGTCTCCGAGTCTTCAGAGGGGTAAACCACACCTGGACAGTCGATAAGGAATATCCGACGCATCAAGGTGATATACTGCCAGACCTGAAGTCAGAAAGAAAGCTGGAGACTCCCCTGGGTCATACACTCAGAGTCTAATCTCACAAAGCTACGAAGTCTCTCCTCTACTTGGGCCTTGCATGAGGCACTTCCACGGAGTATAAACAACTGTTTCCACCAGCAAAGAGTCTAAAAGTAAGGCAGATAATATCAAGTCAACCTTTCCCTGACTTTTCAAAGTACTCTTCAAAGCTTAATACCGTCTGACCCCTCTTCCTTGCAGTAGAAGCATGCCGCTCCCCAAACACTATGTGCTTCAGGGTCTGTGCCCAACTGCCAGAATCTTCCGTAACACTGAGTTTTCTTTCATAACCCAGGCACCAAATATTCTTGGGTTACTTTTGTTTGTCAAATAAAAAGGCTGGAGTGACAATTTAAAACAGACTTAAAAATGAACAGCACCTCCCAGATCATGCCAAAGGCACACAGTGCCATACAAAGTCCTCTCGGTCTTACCCAAAAGAGCAGAGACAACTCTGGTACAAACCAAACTATCAAGTGGAGACTAAACTCTCAATGGTGGCCTTCATTCAAAAGAAGTAGATAGAAATCTCCATGGCCTAAACCACCACCCTCCATGGAAATAACATATGGAGACATAAATAAGGCCCCCTTGAGCTGGACGTACCTTTGTTTCACCTGCAATGGGGGCCACATTGCAAACTTTCTTGGAGCGCAATGTGTTTATCACAGAGCTCTTGCCAACATTTGGATAGCCAATGAAACCGACACTGATCTGCTTCTTGTCAGTGTGCAACTGTTCAAAAAAAGAATACACACCACATACACACAGTCAGGAACATCCCCTGGGAAAAATAGGTTGTGTTACTTTGCTAATAAAACAAAGAATACAGGACAAAGGTGTCACTAGAACTTGATCTAAAGCTCAGACACACACCACCTACATTGTCTGAGTGGGCTGCACACACACACTTATTAATAAATCAGAGGTGACTCATTTCCTTGGTCGTCCATGTGTTATTGTTCCTGAATGTTTTAAGATTAAAAGTATCTAGGTCGAGAAGCAAAAGAAGAAAGAACTTGTTTGTCATCAGTTTGGAATACCATCCACAAATACACCAACTGGCAATCCCAAGACCCATCCCTCCTTTTCTCTGCACAATACGTTTTGCATTTTCATTGCCAAAAACAAACGACAGAAGAAGAAAAAAAGCAACCTCAGAAGTTAAACCACTGGGTGAGAGTCTCAAGGAGACAGAGCTCAACAACAGTCTATAGCTAGTTGAGGACTTCCGATTAAAGATGGCAGACTGAATGGCCACACTGGCCTCACTCCCGCCACAAACCCCACTATGAAGACGGCAGTGGGAATGAACACATAGAAACCCCCAGAACCGGGCATATAAAACCAAAGAATGAGCTGGAAATGAGACAATAAAAACAAACATATGATGTTAGCAAAATACTAGCAGCTAAAAAGTAGTATCTAACTTGGCCCGCTACAAAGATAAAAGCCAAGGTAGAAAAACTAAAAATCCAGCAAAAATACTGCCAAAGAATCACAAAAACCCTCGGGAACTGGCTGGACAGCTACCGCTAAGGGGTCTGAAATAAGGACTAGCGAAAAGTCTGCGGAGCAGTGACACTGGTCTACCCCTCCCTCCCCCAGCACGGGCACCCAGCTTCTCTGCCCCAGTGCCTTACCAGATACTGATTTTTTTTTTTTTTTTTTGGAAACCCTGCATCTCTGGAAAGTATCTTTCATTTTCAGATCTAAATGGGAACCTAGATTTAGGGATAACAGCAGCTGAATGCAAGCGTTCCCAGTGTGATTAATTTCAAAGTCTTAAATATTGACAACCTTACCCCCGCTGAGTTCCCAGAACCCTGGCAGTCAAGCTTTTACATCCCTGAGCTGGAGACTGGAAGACTCCTTTATGGGGAAACTCACAGATCCAAGAGTAAAGACCTATAGACACTGATACCAAGGGTGCCCTCCAACAAAATACTGGGTTTTTATCTAGTTACCCTACAGTGAAGTCCATTATTCAATAGGCCCACCCCCCCCATAAAATTTCCATTGGCTTTTTAGTGGCTCACCCTTAAATATGAACAAAAAGCCGAGAATAACCAGAAATTTAAAGTGTGACACTAGTACAAGACAAAAAAAAATACAAAAAAACACACAAAAACTGGCAGGAAACAGAGTCAATGTAGGGAGAAGAAAATTTCAAAATACACTATTATCCTTCTCAGAAACAGATGACAGTTCATTGGTGAAACAAGATTAGGGGCAGGGCAATTCTTAAAAGTGAGAGGCAAAATAAATGTTGTTAAGAACAGCTAGATGATCAAGTCAGAGAAACGTCCCATAATATAGAGCAAAACGTCACAAAGGCACCGAAATAAAGCAAAGAAAATTCAAGAATTAAACCAGGAGGTAAAACCAATTTCCTGAACGAAAACAGATGATGGGGTGGAGGGCGGGGGGATCTCCAAGAAATAATACGGGACAACATCAGACAAAGTCCCGTCCAGTGCCTAACTCACTGAACAGTGAAAGACTCACCTTAAAGCACATCACTGTGAAACTTTAAAACGGGAGTTTTTTAAGAGATCCCAGCCACAACAGATCAGGAGTCACAATGGTCTCAGCTTTCTCAATGCCACACCAGAAGCCACCAGAGGACAATGTAGTGGTGCCCTCAGCATTCTGGGGACAAACAGTGTGAAGACAGAAAAAAGGTATTTCCAAAACACAAGGTCTCAAAAAAGGTCTCCTCCAAGCACTGCTTCTCCGGAAGCTTTTGGAAAATATGTCCCATTAAAAGGAAGGAGTAAACCAGGGAAGAAAAAAAGACAAGAAAGAAGATCCTGTGTTGGATCCCTTGATCCCAATGAACAAGGGATCCAACCCAGGAGAGAGCCACAGGAATGCTCAGGATGACGGTGAAGGAGATCCCAGGAAGACGACTCTGCAGCCAGCCTAGGAGCAGCAGTCCCAACTGAAAGGGAGGTGCCCCAAGACTCTCAAAGCTCCCACTCTGCCAGAGGATTTGGTGACACGTTAGTGACAAACGACAAGGAGCTAATTAACACCAGAGGAGACAGAAGGTTCTATTAGAAAGGAATCATAATCACAGCACTGTGTGCATCAGCTGGGCCTGATATTCTACGGTCATAATAATGTAAACGCTGAAGGCAATAGTCATCTAGCCAGATGATGTATAACAACAGAGGGAGAACAGAGGGAGGGGAGTATGTGTGGGGAGAGGACAGCTATAAGAAACTTAGTCCTCATTTTCCATAGCAGAGACTCAGCAAGTGTCTAAAACAGCAGGTGGTGGGGCATGGGGAATGGGGTGGGGGAGATCAGAAATAGAATCGTAAGCAGGTATTAAAAATATGGAAGAAAATAATGGAGGTAACTAACAGCCACGAGTTGGAAGTGTCCACTTCCAGGAAGTGGGGAAGGGTAGGACAGAGGACGTGTGTCCTTTGTTTGAAGCCAGGTAGAAGGAATGAGACACGCCAACGCCAAGCTGCAGGTACAGAACGTGAAGCTCTGAGAACATCTGCGAGGGCGACCTGGTCGCAGGGCTTCCCAGAGAAAGGGCCATTGGACCAAGGATCAGCAGGGGGCTTCCCGGGGAAGGGGGCCGGTGTAGAAACTGCACAGGTCCAAAGTTGGAGGAGGCATGGCAGGCCTCGCAAAGCCAGGATGGGAAACACAGGGAGTGTGCGGAGGGGCCCGGCCCCAAGCAGAGGAGGGACCGTCAGGTGCCAGGTGCCAGGGATACGGCAGAAAGGGAAGCAATGCTCGTCAAAGACAGGGGCGCTGGCTGAGCTGGAAGATACTTTCCGAAATCCCTTATAACCCCGAGGCTCTGGAGGTTTTACGGCTCTCAAACCCACACTTCTCATTACCAAGAGGGGGGAAGTGAGGTGTGTAACGTTCTGACGCACACTGGCAAGAGACAGTCTTCCACGGACCCACAGCTCCACACTCCAGGAGAGGCAGGTCAGGTCCCAGTACCTTTCCAAACTGCCGGAGAAGCTGAATAAACGCTCCTTTGCCAAAGGGGTTGGTAAGACTTGCATGGAAGGCAAGGGTCGGATAATCCTGGGAGAGGACAGCCACCCAACGTTTCTAAAGGGGGAAGAGAAGATATTTGTTTATTCATAATCCAGGAAGACTCAGAGCTTGAGTTATAGACCGTTTTTCACATAGACAGCTGTCTAAGGAAAATGTTAGCTGTAATTCTTTAAAATATATTTTTTTAAGGAACGACAGTTAATGCTTTGTCTTTTGTCTGACAAACACGGAACAATTACAAAACCGCCTTCATTGTGACCGAACGCCGCTAAGGTAACAGATGCGGAAAAGGCCTGTGGCTGTGGCACCTTCTCCTCCCGAAGGGGCCACATCGCCCATTCCGTGGGTACTGCAGCCGCCCCTTCGCCAACCATCAGAGGGTAAAACGTGACTCCGCCCGCGGTCGGTGAAGCACATTTTAGTTTTGTTTTCAGTGAGAATGCTCCCACAACTACTAGGTCAAAAAGTCCAGCACTTTAATGTCTCAAATCCCAAAAACCAGGAACGGCCTTACTGACAGAGAACTTGGCCTCCAAGGAGCCAAGTGGCCTGGCAGTCTGTTCTGGGTAAGCAGCATACTTACTGTCGCCCAGGTTGGAACAAGGTCACATTTGTTAAGAACAAAGATAAGGTGTTTCCAGGGTTTTTCCTTCTTCAAGTAAGTCTCGATGTGAGGGGAACGGGTACCCATCGGATCTCTAGCATCAAGAACTTGAACTACAACATCTGAGGAATCTATCACCTGTGATTCAAAGAGGTGAAAATGAGTTGCTAATTTAGTACAGATGAAAAGTGGGAGATGGAGGACACTTAAAGGAACCGGAGAAAATAAAACAGTGAGAACTTCAAAACACGGGTAGGTTGTGGCCAATCTCAGTGCCCAGTGATCGGAATTCAAAACTTTTTCCAAATGTTGAGTAGAAGAAACTTGTCAAATTTCAAATAGGAAAACTAACTTAGATATAACCTACCCTACTTTGTGACTACTATTCATTATTGAATAAAATCATTTACTTCTTAGACTTCTAGAAGTTTCTACTGTCACAGGGTTTATGTATTTCACAAAAAAATTAAAACATTTAGTTTGCCTTCAGGGTACTATTTTCCTGTTAGGTTACTGTTGGATTATGGGACTGCGCTTGAAAGCCTTTAGTCACCAAGAATTATCTCTAGTACGTGGACAAAACTCAGCCAAGTTGAAGAGCTGGACTGAGGACCAGGACTCAGGACACGCGAAGGCTCCTCCACGAACTAGCTGGGTGAGCTGGGTAAGGTATTCAACCTTTCTAGATGTGTGTTCTCATCTATAAATGACAGGGCTGGACTAAATAACTTAAAAACCCCCATGCAGCTCTAACCATGTATGATAAATCTAAAGTCTATGTAATGTAGCTTTTACTATTAAGAACAACAACAAAAAAAGGCAGTTACCCAGAACAATGGTAGTATGTGCTTAGCCACACCCGTCCTGGTTTTGGAGGGGAATGCGGACAGTGGAGTTTGTGTTTTATATGAGAGAGTTTCCATATATCAAGATCAGTTTTCTCATACAAGATCATGAAAGCCAAAGGAAGCAATCAACAAGAAGGAACTGAAAGTCTTACCTTGTAGAGCTCACCCCATATTCTTTTGGACTGTCCCTTTTTATAAATCTCTTCTTGGGCTTCATTTCTAAATAAGAAAACACTCAAAGTGAGCAACTGGACCCTATAAAGAGGATGTTTAGGGAGAAGTCAACCACGTGCCACAGGAAAGGGCATCAAAACTACTTGGAGATGGGGCAAAAGCAAATTCTGTTGAAAAAGTGACTATACCCAAAATGTCCATCAATGGATGGATGGATTAAAAATGTGTTGTCCATATAATGGAGTATCATTCAGCAACGAAAAAAGAATAAAGTACTGACACAGGCTACACCACGGATGACCCTAGCGACATTCTGGTCATAAGCCAGACAGACAGAAACTGTAGGACTGCGCCTAATATCAAGTACCTCTAGTCAGAGTAGTCAAACTGCTAAGAGACAGAACACAGAATGGTGGCCACCAAGCGCTGGGAAGTTATTGTCTACAGTAAAGACTTTCAGTTTGGGATGACATGAAAGAGTTCTGGAAGCAGACATGGAGCCGTGAAGGCTGCAAAACCACATGGATGTGCTTAATGCCACTGAATTGCAGGCTTCAAAATGATACATTTTATGTACAGTTTACCACAGTAAAAAATTTAATGTAAAAAAAAAGTGACTCAAGAGGGGCGCCTGGGTGGCTCAGTCATTAATAAGCATCTACCTTCGGCTCAGGTCAGGATCCCAGGGTCCTGGGATCGAGCCCCGCATCGGGCTCCCTGCTCCACGGGAAGCCTGCTTCTCTCTCTCCCACTCCCCCTGCTTGTGTTCCCTCTCTCGCTGTGTCTCTCTCTGTGAAATAAATAAAATCTTTAAAAACTAATTTAAAAAGTGATTCAAGAAACACCAGGTATTGGCAAGGATGTGGAGAAAGGAGAACCCTCGTGCACTGCTGGTGGGAATGCAAACTGGTGTAGCCACTCTGCAAAACAGAATGGAGAGTCCTCAAAAAGTTAAAAATAGAACTACCATGTGATCCAGTAATTGCACTCCTGGGTATCACCCAAAGAATACAAAAACACTAATTTTTAAAAGATATATGCAACCCTACGTTTATAGCAGCATGATTTACAGCAGCCAAATCATGCAGGCAGCCCAAGGGGCCAACAACTGGTGAATGGATAAAGAAGTTGCGGTACACACACACAATGGAACATTACTCAGCCATCAAAAAGAGTGAAATCTCGCCATTTGCAACAACATGGATGGAGCTAGAGAGTATAATGCTACGCAAAATAAGTCAGTCAGAGAAAGACAAATACCACAGGACTTCACTCATATGTGGAATTTAAGAAACAAAACAAATGAGCAAAGGGCGGGGGGGGAAGAAAAATAAACCAAGAAACAGATTCTTAACTCTAGAGAACAAACTGATGGTCAGCAGAGGGGAGGCAGGTGCGGGGATGGGTGAAAGACGTGACAGGCATTAAAGAGTGCACTTATCATGATGAATAAATGATAAAAAACTTTAAAAAATTTTAAACCATAGATCATACATAAAAAATATGAAAACATTTAGAAATTTCAAAAATAAAAATATTTTATTATTTTTTAAAGGCATATTTTCTTTTCTTTTAAGATTTTATTTTTAATTAATCTCTACACCCAATGTGGGGCTCAAACTCCCAACCCTCGAAATCAAGGGTCACATGCTCTAACGACTGAGCCAGCCAGGTGCCCCCCAAAATAAAAATATTTTATTTTATTTTTTTTTTTAAAGATTTTATTTATTTATTTGAGAGAGAGAGAATGAGAGATAGAGAGCACGAGAGGGGAGAGGGTCAGAGGGAGAAGCAGACTCTCTGCTGAGCAGGGAGCCCGATGCGGGGCTCGATCCCGGGACTCCAGGATCATGACCCGAGCCGAAGGCAGTCGCTTAACCAACTGAGCCACCCAGGCGCCCCAAAATAAAAATATTTTAAAAAGTGACTGCAGGTAGGGGCCCCTGGATGGCGCAGTCGGTTAAGCATCCGACTCTTGGTTTTGGCTCAGGTCATGATCTCAGGGTTGTGAGATCGAGTCCCCATGTCCAGGATGGGAGTCTGCTTGAGTTTCTCTCTCCCCTGTCCCTCCCCCTCCCCACCACACACTCGCTCTCTCTCAAATTAAATCCTAAAAACAAAAGTGACTGTAGCTATGTGACATGTCACGGAAGATTATGAAAAGGAATCGGCAGGACCCGAGTCAATCTATACTTCCATAGGAAGAGAAATTTTTCTAATAAGGCTGAGAATCTGTTTCTCCACTAGCCTCACAGACATTTACCCAGTGTCTCGGAAACAAAAATGGTTGTCTTCTCCCCCATTATCTACTGCACCTTTTGGAGGAGGAAAAATTCCTATCAGCAGAAGCACACAAAGTCCAAATGTTTCTATGAAGAAAAGAGCTGCCTCTCTTGCCTGGCCTAAAATGGCCTGGCATCATCGGCAGGAGACGCACAGCTAGACGTGGGCCGTCCACAGCACCGGGGTGGCCCTGCTGCAGTTGAGCGACAGCACCTCAGTGCTGACGCACCTGGCACACTCACAAGGGTGAATAGGGAACACTGGTCAACGCTTTTGGAGGGTGCCAGGCAGCTGCCTGCCAAAAACACGCACGTTCTCAGACATAGTCATTTCCCCAATAAGAATGTATCTTAGGGAAAGAATTAAGAAGATTCCATCACACTGATGTTTTACCCTAGCCTTACTTACCACAGGGTCAAACTACAAACAGCATAAATGTTCCACAGTGGGACTGTCGATTAAGTACTGACATAGAAATATACTGTTAATAATTTAGAAAAATATTTTTTCTAAATATTTATCTAAAATAAAAGGCAAGCTAGGGTGCCTGGGTGGCTCAGTTGGTTAAGTGTCTGCCTTTGGCTCAGGTCATGATTCCAGGGTCCTGGGATCAAGTCCTGCATCGGGCTCCCTGCTTGGCGGGGAGTCCGCTTCTCCCTCTGCCTGTCCCCCCTGCTCATGATCTCTCTCTCTCTCACACTTCCACTTTCTCTCTCAAATAAATAAAATCTTTAAAAATATATTTTTAAAAAATAAAATAAAGGGCAAATTAAAATACAGTCTTAAGGTATTATATTTATAAGTGAACATGGAGTGTAAAAAAGATCTAGAATAATCTAGATTCTTGACCTTCCTTAGGGTATGAACTCCTATGAGAACACAAAGCTATCGATCCTTCTCCTCCCCTCCCCAAAACAAGTACAAGACCAACAAACCACCACCACCTTTATGCTTGTACGTACATCTTCCACGTTATCCTCCGAGGGTCACAAGAAACTCAAAGGCCATCCGTGAATCTCCAGTGTTCCAGAGTCTCTGTTTAAGGAAGCCCTGACCTTCACAATTTTAACAAGTAACATGGTCGGTGGGATTATGAGTAGTTCTTAGTTTCTTTGTGTTGCATTTCTAATTTAACTATATATTCAAAACTGTCTTTCCTAGACTTTACTGCTATTATAACGAAGTAAAAAAAGTTATTTATTTTTATTTGGGGAGTGAAAAAAGAAACCCAGAGGAAACAAGCCACCTCAAATTATTTTCATTCTGGCCCTAGCTTCACAAATTTTTCTAGTCAAAGGGAAGAAGAGCACTATCAATCTGGGAGTTAAAGCACTGGGGACGCCTGGGTGGCTCAGTCAAGCGTCTGCCTTCGGCTCAGGTCATGATCCCAGGGTCCTGGGATCGAGCCCCGTGTCAGGCTCCCTGTTGAGCTGGGGGGCCTGCTTCTCCCTCTCCCCCTGCCCCTCCCCCTGCTTATATGCTGTCAAATAAATATCTTTAAAAAAAAAAAAAAAGGAGTTAAAGCACTGAGCTTCATGTGGGTAAAATAAAGGTAAAGACAATGTTTTGTTGTAGAAGAGCAAATGAGAGTGGTATGAACGTTCAAATTGTACCTGACACCAGTGTCTTCAGTGACCAGGTCACGATCCTTGCCCTGGTCGTAGCTCTCACTGGACATTTCTGCATTTTCTAGAAGAGACTGCATATCACTAACAAATAAGTTTGGTCGCTTCCTCTGTGACTTCGGGCCAAATGTAGTTTCAAAGCTTTCAGTATCAAGAATGTGCACCTTTGAGTTCTAAAGAGAAAAGAGAATTATTCATAAAGCTAAGGAAGGCGCGGAGCAAAAGTGAAAGTTAAAAACCGACCTGGGAAAGGTTTTCTTCCTTTATTTTTCCAAAGCTCAACCCGTACCCAAAACTACAACATGGATGCAGCTTGGTTTCAAATCAGCCTGAAATCACAAAAGCACTTGTTCCCCAATTCTGAAATTCTGTAAGCCTCCTTGGAGAAATACAAAGTAATGCAAATAGTCAAAGCAAGTACGAATAGTTGTGTAAGACTTGCCAAAAACTCTGCTTTATTTCATTTATCATAAATCTCAGTCAAATGTAATTAAGGCTACAATGATGAACATTAACTTAACTTTTCTTTTTTTTTTTTTGAGCTTTCAGACAAGTGCATAAAATTCGCCAAATTCACAGATTTTGTCAAGGACAATCATACTCAAATTTGTGGTTTTTTTTAAACCAACTGTAAATGCCAACTTTTTCTTGGAAGTTAATTTCTTTCATGGCTAAAAGGAATTGCTTGTTTTGTAAGATGCATTTTAGTTTCAGATAACATTTTCCCTAATTTAGGTAACGTTTTTATTAAATGCACATGGAAAGTCTTCAGATGAAAAACAGCTAGCAAAAGTCCAAAATAATAGTTTAGATGTGATAAAAAGGAACCTGATACTAACTAGAACTTGCTGTGCCTGTAAAGGAGTTACGGGCATAGGAATTTTTGAAGCAGGATAAAAGTCAAAGTTTGAGTTAGAATCTATCATGTAACAGATGTTAACAGCCGGCAGAGAATGCCCTCAAAAAAAAAAAAAAAAAAAATTTGCCCTCTGCCCTGCAGTACAAAGCTCCTCTATAAGCACCAGCTACTAAATGCGGATGATGGAGCCACGCCTGTGGCTTCTGACCTTGATTCCCCCCCCACCCCAATTCCCAAAGATCCTTAAGCTATGGTCACCTTTTCAGATTCTCTAACCCATCTCCTCTTAGTTCAGTTTTACCCACTCTCTACCCTCCCACAAGGGAACATCCCCAAACAGAAGGGTCAGGTTTTACATGGGAACTAAGTACTCATGTCACTGGGAAAACTGTGTTTAAAGTTATCCTTGGAAATCTCATAAATCACCTATAAAGCACAGTACACAAGGAGGTGTGCATGGAAAGCTAAACATTAACAAGTACCACACAGTTATAGGCAGTAGGCAATAAAGGACACAAATCAAATGTTACAGTATTTTTGCTCTATTGCTACAGAATTAGTCATTATAATGTGCACAGAGCTAAAAGTTAAAGCATATCTGATTTGACTCCACTGTGCAGCCATCTCAGATTTAAGTTTCATAACCAGTAGTAGATACCGCACTAAAATAAATAGGTAAGGTTTCAAGGCCAAAGCACAAAACTCCTCCCTTACTCTGAGTACCTATCTGCATCAAAATCCCAGCTGATTTGCTGCAGCTGTGGACCCTTCGGCCTACAGATTAGCGATTGAAGTCTGAATTTTAGAAGCACTGAACAACTGGAATGGGCAACAAAGCAATAAATCCATAATAAAAACCTCTCTGTTCTTCTCATAAACAAGATTCAATAGTTTGTTAAAAGATGGCTTTAGGGAGAACAGACAAAAGAGAACAAGGGAAATGAGCAACTTGTCTGTGGTTCATGAATTACACTCATGTGTTTTCCTGAAAGAAAATAGTCATTCCACTAATAGGCGCCATTCTTCTAGTCCGTCATAAAACAAAGCATAATTGACAAAACCTGAGGCAATAAGCAGGCCTTGGTTTTTATTTTGTTCTGCGAGTAAACAATTTTCTTTGAACTGTTTAATCCATGTATGCATGTCAATGTTTCCTTCCCCTCCTTACATTGGAACCAAGGCTTATGTACTGGCTACATTTCTGGGAATTATTATTCAATGCAAGTAAAAACGTGCAAACATTAGGCCATTTTTTTGGTTATGTGTGAAACTCATTCCACTTCAAGCTCGATTCCATCCTTACTGTCCTCCAACTCCAGCGATTAAGAACCAATCTGACCAGCACCCTTTCCTTTGCTGGAAAGAATTCCAAGGGTCTCACAGAAGCTGAAAGTACACAGCACCAAAGGGCTCCCCCCTATCAACCCAATCCCAATTCCACATTTCCCTAAAGTTTGATGGAGTCACCACTTAAACTAGTTTGCCTAACAAAAAAAGTACAACTAGTACTAGTAATAGCCATGCTCTATCTAGCTGTAAGGCGGTGTGCTATGTGTTCACTATATGCCAAATGCCTCATCTTCATCTGATCACTGAAGGAGGTAGGTTTCCTTGACTTTACAGCCAGGGAAAGCTCATGGAGAAACCTAAGGCTCTACACGTAAGGGGAGAGCAAAGACTAAGTCAGGCCTGACTCCCAAGCCTGTGCTCTGATCCACTAGGGACTGCACCTTCCTGACACGGTGTGCTTCATACCAAGGTGAGACCCCTAACAGAGGAGAAAGCTCATCAGTACTGCACGATGAGAAGAGCCACTCTTCTCTACGGAAGAACAAAAGACAAAGCGGGTCGAGAGGGCTCAGCATGAACTGTGCCTAAGAAATTCCATTGCCAGGGATATCCTCCAACTTACATGAGGCTGGATCCGATCATGGAGAAGAGACATGGGTAACTTGCTTTGCTTCATGACAACTTTGTACGGATCCTTCATAACTGTGCCCATTTCCTCTTGAAATTTTTGTAACGATGACTGTTTAATCACACGTGTGTTTCCTGTTTTGAAGAAGAATGTTGCCATTTAATAAAGAACTCCTTTTTGCTTCTGCATCCTTCTTCCCAATGACATAGGGAAAAGCAAGACTTTGAATTACCCTGGCTTCACCCAAACACCTGATACATCCATCCCATGGATCCATTTTCAAACTTAAAAGGGGGGGGGGGGGGACAAGAACAAAAAAACTGCCTCTCCTGCACTCACAGACTATGGACTAATCCGCCCACCCCGACACACAAAGGGTTTCAAGAGTTTTCCAAGCCCAATTTCCTGACTGGATGAAACTGAAAAATCAACATCACTGAATGGAACTGAGATTTGACAAACATCCGACACTTCCTGCTAGATCTGGCAAAGAAATTTGGAGCCAATCAGAGCTGATCTATCAGTCTACACAGAGAATCCTGAAGGACAGAACCTGGGTCAGAGTTACCACTTTTTATGGTTATGAGCGTTTGAAAGGACTATTAAATTAGCCCATAAATCCATGCAAGGGAACCAAATAAAGCTATAGAACACTACCTGGAGAACACCTGGGAAGCGAGGGGGCCTGAAACACATATTCAACAGAACAGCTCACTGGAGCACAAATGCAGAACCCAAGACGGTGAGGGCTACGAATCTGGTGCCGATGACACTGGGCTCACTGCGGGCTGTGTACGACTCTCAGCGCCGCACACCTGCTCACCCACGGATCTCCCACAGCAGTCCTACGAGATACGGACTGCTTTTAGCCTCATTTCAGAGACCGGAAACCAGTGAACAGAGAGACGAAATAACTTGCCCACGGTCACAGAAATGGCAGAACCAGAATGCACACACAGGTGGTCTGGACCAGTATAGAGCCACGACGCTAAACACCCCTCTAAAAGGTTTTTCTTTGACACTTTCCCCAAGTTGCAGCTTCCCAGAGGGTATGCTGTCAAAAGACAGGCTGAAAGGTAGCTGCCACCTTCCACCAACACAGAGGTCAAGCACCGGGCAAACAATGGGGTCTGACCATCTGACTGGCCCACACACCTAGCAGGGACTAAGGGAAAGCCCACACTGAAATGAAGGTGCAGTTTCCAAGAAGGAACGCCCGATCCCCTTCTATTCATTCTTGGGAAAGACCAACAAGAGATCCTTCCACTGGCACTCAGTGCAAATCGCCATTAAGAAACGTTTCAAAGGAACGGCCAACGATTGCACTTATACTTCGTGTTAAAGGTACCAACATATCTGCAAGGCCTCTCTCAAACAGCCATCTCTCCAGGCCACCAGAACTGAAGAGATGAGAGTTCTCAGGTCTGTGAAGGTCAGTCAGGATGGCTTTATCTGTTTAGGAGGGTTCACTTACAATTAACGACGATGAGCTCTTTACAAAAAGTACTTATTTTTTATTATTATTATTTTTAAAGATTTTATTTATTTGACAGACACAGCAAGAGAGGGAACACAAGCAGAGGGAGAGGGAGAGGGAGAAGCAGGCTTCCCGCGGAGCAGGGAGCCCGATGCGGGGCTCGATCCCAGGACCCCGTGATCATGACCTGAGCCGAAGGCAGACGCTTAACGACTGAGCCACCCAGGTGCCCCTACAAAAAGAATTTATTTATGGAATCCACCACCACTACTACTTTTCTCAGCACTTTTCCCACTATGGGTACTTCTCAGCCATTTCTCATATAATCTTTGACAGTTCGGCTCACCCCCAAACTTCTGCCCTTTAGACACCTTTTAAGCCTACCCTTTTCCATACAGCACCCGTCGGGTAGAGCAAAAGTGACAGAGGCGGATACTCACCAAACCACTTAATATTTGGTTCCACTCTTGCCACCGTGCCAGAAGCCACCGTGGACTGATACTGCAGAGGCTTAATCACTTTACCACGACTGTTCCTAAATTGAGGAAGTAACAGATTCTGGTTGATGACAGAAGAAAGGCAAGAGCAAAGCCTGGTTTCCAGAACACCCTTTCCATCAAAAGGAGCTTTTTTCTTTTTTTGGTTTTAAATGATCATGAAATACAGATTTCAGTAAACAAAAAGTACTTCTACATTTGAAACAGATTGTCCAAAAGTCATTTAACCTCTTGCAACACAGCACGTAATGATTTCTGCTGGATGAATAACAAATAATGCTGATGTTAAAAAATCTGTTTACTGTTTGCTTTAAAAAAAAAAACCCACATACATGAGTTTTTTTGGTAATTATTTGAAGACTGGTTTAAATGAATTTTAAGTAGAGGGTGATTTATGCTGGAATTCAAAATTCTAAAACAAACAGCAGAGTAGGTGACTAAGGCAGATTAAGTTCATTGACGTTTGTGTTTTAGACACATCTTTCAGAACGGATGAAGAATCTAATTACCAAACAAATTAAGACCAGCTAGCAAAATGCCACGCTCAGCAAGTCCCCGTGGCAGAGGCTGCCTCAGCAGAACTCACAGTTGTGATGAGTTTCCAAGTGCCACAATGTTGTGATCTAAAGTCTCGAATTAAAAAACAAGTTTCCCGGCTGCTTTCATAACTACAGGCCTATATGTTTTGTTAAAGAAAACCAGAGTTCTCTTGAGGGATATTTAACTTGAGATTTAATGTGCTATCCGCGAAGGCCGAGGCTGGGAGGAATAAAACCTCCACTGGCTATACAGATTTGTGACACAAACACTATTTCACCACCTGCTACCCATGTCTTGAACCGAAAATTTGCCATTTGTCTTAACAGCACCCGTATCAGATGATATTTGAAAATATGGTACTCCTATTTAGGGGATGTGGGGGTGGGAACATTAGAGGTGATTAGGTCTCAGCTAGGAGTCCAGGGCACGAAGGAAAGGAAAGGATGACAACGTGGAATGCTCACCTGCGCTCCTTTTGCCGGTACATATTCAGGCGCCGGATTGTGGCCCGGTCCCTCATGTTTTGGCCTCCTGCTCCCTGCACTCGATCTAGGAAAGACAGAAGTAGACTGCGAACTATTTGATAACCAAGTTTAAGTATGGCCATTGCCTCAAACACACCAACTAGGTCAAAGTAGGCAAGCTGTCGCCTTGCTGCAAAACATCTACTCTCTCCCTCTACCACCCCAACAGAATTATCATCATGGAAGCTACCAGTGTACCTGGTATGACAAAGCTGACCTAATCTCTGATTCTCAATATGACTGTGTTTGATAAGAGTTAATAATTTTGGGCATTAATTGTGGCCCTGTGCAATCCACATTACAGGCATCACCTCATGTAATCCATAGAATAATCCTACAAAGAGAGATACGTCAGCCTCATTCCTTAGGCTAAGAAACTGAGGCACAGGTGGCCAGACACCTTGCCCAAGATCACACAGCTACTAAATGGCAGAGCCAGAATTTGAACAAAAGCATTAGATCACCACCTGTGCTCTTACCCGTGGGTCTCAATTGAGCAAATACCGAGTGCCTGCTACATGCAAGGCACCACGGAGACTACGATTTTGATACTTAAGTGTTCCTTCTGTACCAGTTTCTTAATTTCCTAATGTTTTTGTTGAATCAACAGCAAAGTAGGTAGCGATTCTTGCCTTACATCTCAGAGAGAAAGAGAAGGACAAATAAGCATGCTAAGACTAGCCTAGCTTTGCCTTTTGGGGATATCTTCCGGTCACCTGTCTACTCCTGAAGTGATGCAGTAGAAAACAGGCTGAAATCCCAGCCCTGGTGGCTCTACCGCTCACCAACTGTACCAGCTTTGATGAGCCACTTCCCCATTTTGGCTCCACCTCTTCACCTATCACATCATAACCTCTAAGGGCCTTTTTGGGTCTAACAGTCTAAGATTCCAGTCTACGCAAATTGAATAATTTATCAGCAATCCAGGGAGAACATTCGATGTGATCAGTTCAAGTCCTCAAAAACTTTAAACCATATTTAAAAACAAAGTGTTATTAACTAAACCCAATAGAAGGGACTCCCCCAAAGATGATCTTGTTCATCCTGCAGGTAGAAACTCAGCAAAACTCATAAACATCTCTAAAAACATCCTTACTGAAATGATCATTAGTTATCTAACTGTAGGGTTTTCTGTGCCCTTTACCAGGTGGGATGACTCGAGAGCCAAGTATACAAACCCTTTCTCATTTAAACGATCAAAGCAAGAGTGGCAGGCAAGTGTGGTCAAGTGTGAAACGTCAGCTGGGTCGGCCCTAACACCACCTGTAATCCGACTTTATCTAATTTACTTCTAACAATTCCCTGAGCTGGAAAGCTGGAATCATACAAGACTGAAATACGTTGGGGGAGGGGCTGACATACACAGGAACGCGAGAGGAGGTCAAGATCACTGCCCTTTCCAACGCAGGGCTTCCCAGTCTCCGCATCTCACAACTGGAGATGCCCCAAGGCTGCCAGACCTGAGTGTTCACTTTCCTCGACGTTAGACCGGGGGCCTGGCACCTGGCCCTGAGGCGTGCAAGATGTCAGCCCTCCTCAGTGCCTCCGAATGAAAAAACCACCTTCTCCCTTCTCGTCCCCAATGGCCACTCGGCGAGAGGCCACTCCAAGCAACGCCGCCCGGTGTCCCTCCTCCCCCCGACCACCTCGGAGCCCTCCCCATCAAGCTTCCTTCAAGCTCCACCCTCCGCGAGCCCCGCCGCCTGTACCAGGGTTTGTGCTGGCCTTGGAGGGGTTGATGGTGCTCCGTCCTTTGTACTTGGGCTTCACCATCTTGCCGACGGGACGGGAACCGGAGCGCTAGATCCGGCCTCGGACGGGTACACGAGCTCGTAACTTCCCAAGCCCTGCCGAAGGGACCCTCGGGAACCACACTCAACCACGTGTGCGCCGGCGACGTCACTTCCGCTCGCGCCCCTTGCTTCCCCTGGGCGACTTCCTGCGAACGCGCGGCGCGCGCCGCCGCTCTCCTAACTCCGCCCCCGTCCCGGCCGCTTAGCCGTCGCGCGGCGTTGGAGCCCCCGCCCCTTTCGTTGCCTAGCAACCGCCAAGCTGCCCCGCCCCAGCGGCTGCCTAGGTGCTCGGCACGCACGGCCCGGAGCCCCTAGTGGGTCCACCCGCACGTCCCAGGTCAATGGCACAAGCTTAAGCTCAATTATCTCCTGAGGTTGTCCTCTAACCCTTCCAAAGGTGCCTGACCAAATATCAGTCAGACCTTGCCACGCTTCTTAAAACTCCGGTCGCGCATCATTACACTTAAAGAGAGAGAGAAAAAGAAACTCAAAACTCCTAGCCATCCCTACAGAATTCTGCAGGATTTGGCCCCTGCCTATTTATCTGACCTCACCTGTACCTCCCTCCCTCTGATTATTCTGACATTTACACTGGATCCGTCCGCCTGAGTCATTCTTCCTTGAACCTTTGCATAGCTAGTTCCCTCTGGTCATTCTGTTCTTGGCTGGGATGTCACCTACTGGTAGGGTTGCAAGATTTCCCAAATAAAAATACAGGATACCCAGTTAAATTTGAATTTCAGATAAACAATAATTTTTAGTGTAAGTATGTCCCATGCAATATTTGGGACATAACTTTACTAAAAAAAAAGGTAATAGTTTATCTGAAATTCAAATTTAACTGGGCATCCGGGATTTTATCTGGCAATCCCTTCTACTGGGAGAAGACTTTCCTGGCTGATCTTTCCAAATCAGCCATCTCCTGCCCTTCTGCATTTATTCTGTTTTATTTATTTCATGACATTTATCACCAGCTGAAATTATGTTATTTACAGGTTTATCTGAGCTTCCCCAAAACCAGAATGTAAGTTTTTTGAGAACAGGGACCTTGTAAGTTTGCTCACTGCTATAACTCCAAGACTTAGAATAGCACTTGACACACAGTAGGGACTCAATAAATATTCACAGAATGAAAGAATGAATACATGGTGTTTTTAGCTCAGCCTGTTGTAACAAAATACCATGGACTGAGTGCCTTAAACAACAAACATTTGTTTGTCACAGTTCTGGAGGTTGGGAAGTCCAAAGTCAGAGTGCCTGCATAGTTGCATTCCCTTTTTTTTTTTTTTAAGATTTTATTTATTTATTTGACACAGGGAGAGAGTGAAAGAGAGAGCGATCACAAGCAGGGGGAGCAGCAGGCAGAGGGAGAGGGAGAAGCAGGCTCCCCGCAGAGGAAGGAGCCTGATGCGGGGCTTGATCCCAGGACTCTGGAATCATGACCTGAGCTGAAGTCAGCCGCTTAACCAACTGAGCCACCCAGGCGCCCCCCCGCATAGTTGCATTCCTAGAACTCTCTCCCCAGCTTGCAGACAGCTGTCTTCTCACTATGTCCTCCCTTACAGGGTGGAAAGAGAAGGAGGACTCTGGTCTCTTCCTCTTCTTATAAGGGCACTAATCCCATCACAGGGGCTCCACCCTCACGACCTCATCTAAATCTAATTACCTCCCACAGGCCACACAGCATCACATTGAAAATTAGAGCTTCACTGGGTGAATTTTAGGGGAACACAAACATTCAGTCAATAGCAGATGGGAATGCTTCTTGCCCTGAGGGTGAAGAAGGTAAAAACCCAGCCATTGCTATTTCTACAGCCAAAATACGGAAAATCTCTAGATGCCTGCGCTTCAACCAAGAAGGCCTCCCTCTGTTTTTCTCACTTCAAGTTACCAGGAAGTGCCCGTTACTGTGCCTTGAGGACAGGCCAGAGAAGAGGTGGTTAGGCAGGAGGGAGGTGGATTCCCACCTGTGGTGTAGCTCAGTCCCTCAAAACAAACAACTTGGTGTAAAGTGAATACTCTGTGGGCTGCCGGGGAGGGGAGGATGATTGAGTCTTTATCTTCTGAGTCTGAAACAAACCAACCAAAAAACATTCTTTCAAGAGCAAAAGCAGGTCACATCCTGGACAACAGCGGGAAAGACCTTCTCTTCCTTGAGATTCCCTTTTATTGCCCCAAGGACAAGCGTCCTGAGATTAAAAACAACTTTGCTACAGAGCCCCTGACCCAGACGTGGTGTCCCAAGGGAGCCTCTGAGAGCCAGTCAGAAACAACTTCACGCCCAGTGAGGACCCAGAGATGTCACCCTCTTCCTCATACTGTCCCTTCAGCCCCCCAAAGGGGCTGCAATAGCCCACTCCTGGAGAAAAGCCTAGGATAATGTGTTTCTGATGCCTCAGTTTGGTTCGAACCAGAATAAACACGAATGGCAAAAATCAGCCCATGAGCTCATTCAGGCTTTGATCAGAGACATAATTTCATTATGAAATTTTGAATCAGGCTGTTGTGAAGTCTTGCCAAGGAGTTTCATTTTCCCAGATGATATGGTGGGGTGTTTCTCTCCTGTTCTCATCCTCAGCTGCGTTTATCGTACGAACTTTCCATCTATTTTTATAATCTGATCCATCAATCCTTTTACAAGTATCTGCCGATCCCAACAACCAACCTCAGTTCAACCAGCCAATAATACGTTTGATCTATGAAGGTCAGGCCAAAGTTACTGGTTTGGTTTGCCTGCCCTGCTCACTGCAATTGTAATACATTGACTATTTTTCACCCTCCTTCCTCATGTCATGGTGACCAGAGGAGGCAAGACACACCTCCAGGCCTGTGATTCCTCCGCTTTTAAACAGATGTATTTAGTTAACTACCCCGAAAGGTTACAGTATGGTCATATGAATTACGGTATATGAAAGCATCGCAGACATGCTACACACCATGCAGATGGGCTGTTTGCTCCTTTCCTCCAGACCTATGGTTAGATCCTCCTTTCCTAGAATCTTGCTCCCAGTAACCACAGGTTGGTCGGAATGAGAAGACCGCAACAGGAACTGGCTGGAGATGCCACCTTTCTGAGACAGCCTCAGACAGCCTCGTGCCAAGTTCTGATAGGAAAGATGGGGCTGCCCTTTTCACAGGAAGCGGAGAATCTTGCTTGACCTCATGTTCTTCGTTCTGCAAAAACGTTTTCTTTGGGATCTAATGGGCAAGTAACAGCAGCTTCCTCAGTAGTATTTTTCAAAGTGTGATCTGAAGACCACCAGCATCAGAACCACGTGGGGAAACTGATTACAAATGCAGACTCCTGGGCTTTGCCCCAGAGCTACTGAAATCAAACCCTCTAGAGGGGGAAGGGGGGGGAGGATATGCATTTTAATGAGCTCCTCAGGTAATTCTGGTACACGCAAAAGTTACAGATCTGAAAAGCAGTTTCTTTCCCCAAAGTCACCCTGAGGCTTTCTGACCAACTGACCGGAAGGCAGCCCTAGCGCAACCCTGCTCCTTCCCCATCTACCTTAAATCCTCTTTTTCCTTGCAGAGCCAGAGTGAGGAAGGCTGCAGCAGTGTCTAATGTACTCGGAAAATATATGTCTTGGCTCTGCCCCAAATGTCTTGATATTTATGCTGTAGCCCGAGGGTCGTTATCCTTTGGCAATGCTCCATTGTAAGGCCATTAGCTCTTAATTAGTGCCAGCTTGTTGGTTTATCCTTCCCTGTTGAACTGAGAGAGGAGGCTTCTCTATTCAGTCTCTTGTGTCTCTCCTCCGGCAAGTCCATGATGAATTGACCCCCGCCAGCTGGGGCCAAGAGTCGGGCCCCTGGCTGAGTGCTGCTCAATGTGAAACACTTGCCCCCAAGCAGAGGCTCTGGGACCCTGGAAGAACAGAGAAGCACTCCAAAGAGATTTTTCAGGGTTTTGTTGTTTTGGGTCATTTGTACAAAACAAAAAGAGAGAGTCCTCAGTCATATAACCTTAACAGTTCATAAGGGAATACAAGAAAAATAAGGTGTGTTAACTTGGAGTTTTGCGGGCTAGATTGCCTGGGATGCACTGTTTTCATTCTAGGATGCCTGGGAAGTTTGGGGACAAGGGTATAGCTAGCTGGTGGGCTGAGTGGCTATGAAAAGTGGCTGAGAGGCTCACCTCTGGGAACCTCAGGAAGCTTCTCCACATGAGTGATGTATCTGGTCACCACTTCTAAGTGGGAAAAACATGGTCTGTATTGGTCTTGGCATTCATCTTCTTGCTGCGCAAGGAGCTCTTCAAAAAGATCCCTAGATTAAGCTTCAGAAAAATAACTAGCAGCATTTTGCTCCTTCCTATCACTGAATCCCTGTGGCCCTCAGCAGATTCCGCTTATGAAAATCTGAGAAGCAATTTTATGAGAGGCTATTAATGGCTTCTAATTTTCAGCCTAGTTTAGATAACTCGAGATTGCTGGCTGCGTCCCGAAAAATGGATCCAGAACACACACCAATGTGGGAATTTAAAGTATAATTCCAAGTCATAGGTAATTGTTTAAGCTCCAAAGAGACTGAAGGGCCCATATTAAGTCATCTCCCCAGGATCAGTGTGTTTCCTATTACACTTGATATCTATCTGTTCAATGATCCTTTTGATTTTTAAGCCGTTAGACTAAATCTGTGTGTAATTCTTTACCCCCTCTTCTCCTGCCTACCTCCCCCCTTTTCCTTACGAAAACACTTTTAAAAATGTTAACCAGGTCACTTGGATTGTTTCCAGAAGAATAATGTCACATTAAAGAATCTGAAAAGTCAACTCCTGAAACCAATGTGTCAGAGGGCCTCTGTCTGTCAGAAGGTCATTCTTGCCCTAGAGGCGGCTTCTGCCCCGCAAGACGCTAAGGCTTTCCTTGGCCTCCGGCAACCCTCTTGCGCCCTTGTTTGGTCTAGTCTAGACTGGAAACAAAATCTGCCTCCCAAAGTAGAGACGAAGGCTGAGGTGTGGAAGAAAGTTCGGATGAATACCTTTTCAAGCAGCAGAGGAAGAACAGATCAAAATCTTGATTTATGTGACTTTTTAGAGTCTTGATTAGAAAATGACAAGTCTGCCACTCCCTCATCTGGGGGGCGGGGTACAAAGCACTCCTTCTGACTCAGTGTGCAACCAGGTTAGAGGAATCTTCCAAATGCTTTAAAGGTTTCTTTGAGGGACTTTAGAGTTGATTGTTTTGCTTCCAACCAGAGCTGGGCAAATCCCCAGGATGCCTGGATGTGGTGCACCAAGGACCTGGGGACTCAAGTTGCTGCTGTGTACCCCCCCCCCGCCATCCCGTCCCACCTCACTGGTACACCAGGCATAAACCAAGTAGTTCATCTCCAAGGGCAGGGGTAGGCAAACTATAGGCTGCCCACCAAATCCTACCAGCTGCCTTTTTTCTATGGCCCACAAGCTAGGAATGATCTTTGCATTTTTAAATGGTTGAAAGAATCAAAGTAAGAATACTGTTTTGTTGGGGCAACTAGGTGGCTCAGTGAGTTAAGCATCTGACCCTTGATCTCTGCTCCGGTCTCCTTCTCAGGGTCATGAGTTCAAGCCCCATGTTGGGCTCCACGCTGGGTGTGGAGCCTACTTAAAAAATAATAATAATGTTTTGTGACACGTGAAGATGACATGAAATGCAAGTTTCAGTGCTCATAAAGTTTTATTGGAACACAGCCCCACCATTTGTTTACACATGATCTACACCTGCTTTTTTGCACTGCAATGACAGAGATGAGTAGCTCTGTGGCTCTTTGCAGAAAAAGCTTGCCCACACCCCATGCTAGGGCTCTGGAGTATGTTCTGTGCATTGAGCAGGCATGTACCTGACTCTAGCTGGCTGTCAGTTGCCACTGCCCTCTGAGAGTGGACCCTGTCTGTCCCAATACAGAGGGACATTTAGTTTAGTTTTTTTTTTTTTTTTCTGCCTGGGGGATTCAAACAAGGGGGTTGGCTGTACCCCTGAGTGCAGCTGATACATTAGTGGACTTGCAGGGGCTCTCCACAGAGGTTTAAATTTCCTGGGGAGGGGGCAGAGGGAGCCTGTGTAGGAGAAAGGGGGATTTGGGCGGATCAGCACGGGTCTATCGGTCCCTGGGCAGAGCCCTGGGATTTTTTTCTGGGCCCCAAAGAGAATGAAGCTTCAGCCAGAAATCCAAAGAGCCCCTTTGTCCAGGGTCTTTATGGGACCACCTTTGGTGACCTTGAGGCCAAGCACAACACAGGTAGAGAAGAGACTCTCAGCTTGGCCCAAAGTGGTTCCGGTGCATGGGAATGTTCGGGAGCTGCTGTCAGCGTGGGCGGCTGTAGGAGCAGAGCGTCCCGAGGCGGTCCCCGTGGCCCGACACTGGCCCCCACGGTGGCAGCCATGCGGTGCGAAGGCAGTCTTGAGCAGCTTCACGAGCAATGGACCCTGGGGAGGGGCGGAGGGGAGAGGCAGGGCCTGGCAGCAGGGCCGTTAGCTCATGGGATCCACCCCCTGGGTCCCGTTCCTCTTCCCAATAAACAAGTGAGACCTGAACAGGCTGGGAATCACAGCCCGCAGGTGAGGAAAAGCATGTGCAAAAATGTGAGTTTTCAACCGCTGGGCAGTAGTGCAGCCAAACTTCCTGAGTTCCAGTCCCGGCTCCACCATTCATTAGCTGCGTGCCCTTGGTCACATACCTTCACCAGGTCGTGTCTCGGTGTCCTCATCGGCAAAATGGACATGATCGCAGGATTCACCTCGCAGGGCTGGGTTGAGGATTAAGTGAGGCGGCACAAGTAAAGGGCTGAGACTAGTGTCAGGGCTGTATAAACGTTTGCCATGGTTATTACTTGTATGCTTCCAACGGTTCCCCACCCCTTGGTGGGACGTGTAAGAGCAGGGAGTGCAACAATGAATCCCACAGTCCCTGCTCTCAGGAGCTGGCATATGGCTGGGGACATCGGCATGGGGGGTGTGATAAAGGTGCACAGGCCTAGAAATACAGAGAGGGGAGGAGATAGCAGTATGGGGAGCTTCTTCACACAATTATTCGGTCTGGGTAGGAGATAAAAGTAGAAGATCCACAGATAAGAGCGCGGGGGAAGCACATTTTAGGGGGAGGGAACAGTGCAGACAAAGTCACTGAACTCTGAAATTTCATTTGTATCAGGCACCACTGAGTAGTTCTGAGAAGATGAATAGATGGGAAGGGGGATGGGAGTGGCTGGAGATGACTGGCAAGCTGGGTTGTCCCCACTGGTGGCGGCCAAATGACAGAAAGATCAAGGTCAGGTTGCTTTTGGTTCCAGGCCCTAATGAACTTTGATTCTGGCCTTGCTTTTCCTCCCAGAAGGAAAAAAAGAGTAGTCACAATCAATAATTACGCTCTCCGGGGTTAGTAGGACAACAAACCCACTCAAGGGGGAACCTCTCCATTCATTCGCTTCTTCTCATTCATTCAACAAACATCTAGGCTGTCGTCACAAAGGCCAAAAGCAATTGGTCAAAAATGCCGGGGAAATATGGGCTGGGAAGAACCTGTGTCTGCACATCAAAAGGAGAGTTGGGAAGGACCCCAAAGAAGCTCTTGGGAGAGTGGAAACGCCCACTCGGCCAACATGAAGAGCAATCAGTAGGACCAGAAGGATGAGCAGGTTGCTTGGTTGGTGTTTTCTTTTCTTTTCTTTTCTTTTTTCTTTTCTTTTCTTTTTTTTTTTTTTTTTTAAGAGGGAACTAGGAGAAGGGCAAGCCATGGGAATGTGATGAGAATGTGCTTGGGAGAAACTGAGATGTGGACATTGATGTGGACATTTTGTTGGTTTGGTGGCAGGGAAAGAATTATAAATATGCGTGGTAGGCAAATACCTCATACAACAAAGTACCTTGTGAGAGCCAGTGAGAGGGCAGGGGAGAAATCCAACACAGTCTATCGGCAGCGGTCCTGCCCCTGGGAGAAAAACCAAGTATAGATTTGAGGCCGTTGTTGCCAGGCTCCCAGCCCCGGGGGGGCGGATCCGAGGAGGGCTGAATGGGATGGGTTCTCCGTATCATAGCTGCTGGGCCAGCATCAGGCTTTTGTGTCCCAAGCGAGGAGGCGCTGCTCCCCACCCTCCATTGGGAGCCCAGCCCTTGAGGTGGCCCCGGCAGGCCCTAATGCCACTCAGTGCCCAAAGGGAGGTGGCCCCAGCTTCAGGCCAATCCCAGAGTGCGGCTCACTTTGGGCTTTGCTCTGCCATTGGCTCCCCAGGCCCACAGCGCCTTGGATCCAGTGAGCCCAGAGCAGCCTGATGCCATTAAGGGTGTGGTTTCCTCATGCCCCTGGCCGTCGAGAGCACAGAATCGAGCCCCGGGCTCAGTTCAGGAACCATTATCCAAATGCAAAGCCCTCGGAGATAAATAAATGTAGTAACAAAGATGCTCAGATTAAAATGCCAGGTTCCAACAATCATGAGCCAGCTCTTCACGTGGCCTTGGCACCTAGGTCCTCCTGACTCCATCCTCCAGCAGGAGACAGTGGAGCTCACCAGCCCCAGTGTCCATCCTCGTCTGCCCACAAGACAGGCCGGGCAACGGCAGAGTCAGAGCTCATGGATGCACCAGCCCCACTGCCCGAGCCTCTTTCCATGTCGATGTCTTGCTGCAGCTCCCAGTCCTTGAGAGGACACTTCCCATGGTCCCTGGGATTGTGACATCCTTATTGTGACCACCTTTGCCAAGTGAGCTTTCCAGGGCTGGCCTGGGAAAGCACTTTTCTTTGTTCCTGGAGCTGCCAGCTTGTTTGACAGGCTTGGATCTGGTCTGGCTGTTCCAGCATCACTTAACCCCCTCCGCTGCCCCTCAATCCCTGCTCCCCCCCCCTCCATTCCCCTGCCCTGAAGGCTGCCGGCTTATTCCTTTTGGAGATGAACTCATTGTTGACTTTAACTCACTTCGATGTTTCCCAGGGAAGCATGCTGGCGGGAAGCCCACCCCAGCTCCTTGAAGAAGACAGCCGGGCTAGTGCCAAGACTGGGTGCCAGGGGCCTTGGAACTGCCAAAATGCCTCCCATTTTATGGATAGGCCTGGCTCGACCTGAAGACATTCCAAGTATTTAATCAGCAGCCCATGGTACATATTGGGTTGCAGAGGGAGCCCTCAGAAGCCAGCCTTTTTGGCCAGAGGAAGGAACTAGCCTTCTCCATGGGCCAGGCTGATGCTCAACAGATGGTAAAAGTACATCCCCATTACAATAATCAATAATCAAAGGCTGGCAGCTGGTGTGGCCTGGCCCGAGGGGCCCTTGGGGGCTTGGCTCTGCCCTCTTTCCCACACCCGCCTGAGTCTAGCCAGGAATCCATCTCACCCACCTCCCTGCACCAAGCTCCGGGAGAGCGAACAGGCGAGGGAGGAGCCATATTTCACATACTTTCTCTTTCAAAATGTAGCTCGTTTCGCAATTTCCTACTTAAGTTCTGGAAGGCTCTAGGGTAGGACCCAAGCCACCTTCTGTAGCCACTGGCCTGGGTCTCTAATCCTTCTCACCACCGACCTGGCAGGCTGGAGGGGCCAGAGAAAGGGGGTCCCAGTTTCGTAGCTCTCCCACCATCCGCAGCTGCTCGTCCAGGGTCTCTGTGATGCTGAAGGAGCCTCCACCAAGCCTCCAGCCAAAACCTGTTTATTCTTCACCCCGTGTCGGTTCTTTCCCTTGGGAGAGCCAGGAGGTACACCACACCAAAGCAGGTGCACCCAGCTCTGGTATGCTCGGCCTCAGCAACCCTGGGGGCATCTAATCTTTAGATCTCCTCTACTCCCCTAGAACAAGGCTTTTGTTCCTGCTCACTTTTACTAGCCAGACAGTGCTCCAACCCCTTTGCAGTCAATCTCTTTAGTCCTCCAAAATGGAACTTGTTGCTCTCTGGTTGCTTTTCCCCTTCCTTACCACTTTCACCGGGGTTTTCACCTGCTGTCCACTTAAGTCTGGTCCGGACCACAGCTGGAGAAGTTGGGGCACAAAGGCAGCACTTCAGTGACTGGCCCTGGGTCAAAGGCTTGAATGGGGCCCAGGAAGCTGACCCTTTTTCCTAAATTCTCTCTCATTCCTTCTAAACCAAACCAAACCAAACAAACCAGAGAGGGGAAAAACCACTTAAAAAAACAAATCCAGGAAACAACTCCATCACTCAAAATACTGAAGTGGAAAACAAATCCATTCTCTAGAGACTTGGTCTGAAACATACCAGAGCTGGCACTGGCTAAGGTGGCCAGAAATGTCTTAGTTGGGGCGGATCTGCGACCCCGTCGAGAGGCAAAGCTAACACTTCCCAAATGACAACGTGGGCACATAACAGCCACATACGAATCAGGTGCTGTGTTTGCCTAAACCCAGGAGTAGGGTTAGGAATCTCACCAGGACTACCTCTCTCCAGCACCTGCTCACTCTGAAACTCACCTGGTGTGACTTCTGGTCAATCCTTACCGTCTCCAGCCTCAGGTGTGTTGCTTCTGGGGCTGTGCGCAGGTAACTGAACCCCATCGTGAAACCCACACCCTGCCACCAGCTCAAAAAACCATTCTTAGTCTTGAAAGGATTAAGAGTGAGACAGACAGGGGCGAGACAGGTCCAGGTGGGCTAACTTTTCAAGGAGGGACTAGAGTCCCACTGGGAAGCACCCAGCTCATTGGTGTCGGGAGACTTGCCTCCCACCAGTAATTCTGCAGGCATGGAAGCTCAGGACCCACAGAAGCCCACGTTATGTTCCCTTCCTTAGTGGCCTAGAGCTTCAGGAGCAGATTTGGGAGGCTTGAGGAGGTGATGCAGAGAAGCTGAATGCCTTAGAGTATCACCAAGGTGCCAGGGGACTCGGGAGGATTCGGATCATTCCAAGTTCTAAGATCCTGATTTTTGCTTTGATGTTGCTTTAAAGGAAAGCTTAAGGCAATGCTTCTCAAACGCTAAACATGCATGTGAATGACTTGGGGATCTAAGGCAGATTCAGAGTCTTTAGGTCGAGGAGGGGAATGAGATTTTGCACTTTTAGGCTCTGAGGTTGCTGATCCATGGCCACACTTGTGAGTATTGACCTAGAGGATGTGGGAGATTAGGACCCGTCAGAGCCAGAGGCAGCCAAGACACAGAGGGGCTGAGGGTTGATGCCCAGAAGAGAGGCAGAAGAACAGAGAGACGAGAATCAGAGGCTGAGGTGGGAAAAGAGAAAGACATGGTCATGGAAAGAGGGACAGAGGAAGACAGAGTCAGAGAAACAGGGAGGGGCAGAGGTAGAGACCAAAACCGGAGATGAAGACGGATGACCAGGGAGATGGCAAAGATAGCGCCAGGGTCAGGGAGAGGAGGCGGTGGGCAGCCGGACCCCCAGGCTGCAGCTCCGGCTCCAAATCCTGGCCTGCAGTGAGGGCGGCTCTCTGGTATGGGTGGGAAGAGCCCCACAGAGGGTCAAGTGCCACACCTGAGATCCCCCACCTTCCAAACCTCCATCCTTCCCTCACCTGCACCAGCCTCTCCGGGCTCCCATCTAGCTGTCCCTCTGCTGGGAGCCTTCCACCACTGATTTCCCCTTTGTTCTCCTGTGGATGCAACCTCTTTCTCTAAACTGGACGATTCCCAGTGGGTTTTTAAACATTTTCAAGTCTTTCCCACCTTAAAAAAAAAGGACTCTCTCTACCTCCATCTCTCTTTCCAGCCCCTGTCAGGCTTTTCCCCTTTTCTCTGCTCAACTTCCCGAAGGAATTGTCTGTACTGATTTCTGCCCCCATGCCCGCTCTGAACGGCTCCTGCTGAGGTTACCATTGGCACATGTGTTATAAGTCCAACGGTCAATTTCCAGTCCTCGTTTACTTGGTCCCTTGGGCACCTTAGGTCCTTGTGACCTCTCTACGGCTTGCGGACTCCCTGGTTCCCTCTCCTCTGCTCCTGCTCTGCCTTCTCAGCCGATTTGATCCCCATTATCTGATCTTTGTACCTGGAAGGCCGCACAGCTGAGTCTCCAACTCTCTTTTTATGCGACCTCTTCCAAACCCTCAATTACCTTCTCTACACCAGTTCATGCTCCAGCTCCGACATGCCCTGCGCACGCTAGACCTGCATTTGTGTCTACACACCATCTACTCGCCATGGTCACCAGGATGTTTCAAAGACACCTCGCACTTAACATGATCAAAACCTTGTCCTCCCAAACTGGTCTTCCTGACCGGTTCCCCATCTCAGAACACTGAACCATCACCCTGGGGGTGTTCAAGCCAGAAATGGGGACTTTGTCCTTGACACCTCCTCTCCCTTTCTTCCCTCTTCCACATCCAGTGTATCACCAAACTCTGCCAACTTTATTCTCCAAATGCCTTGTCACTTTATCCACTTCTCTCCATTTCCACCCTAGTCCGTGTCTCCAACACCTCTCACCTGGATGACAGCAATACCCCCTGATGCAGCTTCCCTCCAGTCTGTCTTGTACACGACAGCCACCAGGATCTTCGCCAAATACAAATCTGGTCATCTTGGCTGGCTGCTAAAAACCCTTTAGCAGCTTCCTCTGGCTCTGAGAATAAAGACCCAACTACAGGAGACCTTTCTAGAATCATCTCATCTCACTTGCCCCTCACTTGCCCTTTAGCAGCTTCCTCTGGCTCTGAGAATAAAGACCCAGCTACAAGAGACCTTTCTAGAATCATCTCATCTCACTTGCCCTCCAGGCCTTCCAGCTATATTGGGCCTTCTTTCAGTTCCTTGAACACCATGCTCCTTTCTGCCACTGGACATTTGCATGTGCAATGCCGTCTATACAGAACTCTGCTGTCCAACACAGTAGCCACTAGCCACGTGTAGCTAGCGAGCACTTGAAACACAGCTGGCACAACCGAAGAACTGAATCGTTAATGTTACCTAATTTTAATTATTAAATTTTAAAATTTAAAACACAGTCAATTCAATCTTTGGAAAACTGTTAACTATTCCTGAAGCAGGAATTCAGGATGTGAGTCTACTTTTCAATTTTTATGAAATCTAAATACAAGTCAAGTATTTCTGGTGAAAATTTATAGTGTCCAAATTAAGATATGCTGTGAAATGTAAAAATACAGAGAATGTTGAAGACTTAGTTTGAAAAAAAAAAAGAATGTAAAAGATGTTGCTCATAATTTTTATATTGATTATGTTAAAAAGATAGCATTATAGCATATATTTGGTGTAATAAAAGCTATAATTAAAATTAACTTCACCTGTTGCTTTTTACTCGTTAAATGTGGCTACTAGAAAAATTTTAAATTACATAAGTGGCTCATCTGGTATTTCTAGCAGACAGCACCGGTCTAGAATGCCATTCCTTCTCTTTGTCTTAACTCCTACTCATCCTTCAGAGCTTGGCTCAAATACTACCTCCTCTGAAAAGCTTCCCTGAGATAAAGTCTTATTTTTATTCACTTTTATTCACTTTCATAGCTCTGTGTACGTGCCAGTGGTTGCCTGGCCTTAACCCCACCCATTTGTAATTACACATTTATTGGAATGATCCCTTGGTTCATGCCTGTCACCCCTATCAACTTCTCATTCCAGGAGAGCAAGGCCCATGCCTGGCTCCCCCAAGAAACCACTCAGTCCAGGGCCTGGCGCACATATCTGCCAGTGGACACTTCAGATGCCACAGGAGGTCATGCTGTCTGCTGTCCTGCCTTTGGATCCAACGGTCCCCAACCGTCCCAGAGAGGCTGAGCACCCCCTCCCCCTAGGGTGCCACTATAGTGTTCTAGGACTCAGATTCTACCTCTCCCAGTTGGGAAGTCTTCCTTTATAGCGGACCAGAATCCCTCTTGTGGCAAGCTGGCCAGGACATTTGTTCTATCCGTAGAGGTGATCAGAGCAGAGCTTCTTAAACTTGAATGTGCATGCCCGTCACCCGGGACCTCGTTATAATGCAGACTCTGGTTCATCAGGTCTGGGATGGGACCTGAGACTCTCCCTTCTAAAAAGCTGCCCGGTGAGAACGTGGATGCTGGTCCACAGACCACACTCTGAGTAACAAGGCTGTAGAGAAGCTGGGTATCACCCTCAAGAGTATCCTCGAAGTTTTTTTCCTGCTCTGGACCCTCTGTCCAGGAGGCCATTAGGGAGGGTCTCTGGAAATTCAGCCCTGTCCCGTCTGCTCCCACATACCCCACGAATCCCTGCACCCTGTGAAGGAATGTGGTGCCTGTGGCTACCGTTGTCATTTGGTTTTGTCTTTAATTTGAAATAAACCTGTAAGCAGTTTTCAGAGTCGGGGCAGCCCTGATATGGATCATGGGTGTGAAACAATACTCTCCAATGATAAAGTCACACAGCTGAAAATGCTGAACAGTCCTCAAGCTTTGGTTCCTGTCTGCCACACCGGGCAGATCCTATCGGCTCCTCCAGAAGGCTCCACTCTGTTTGGGCTTGGACGCTGGGAAATGGTCCCTCTGACATATCCCTTGGGAGCATCTCAAACCAAGTCTGTTCCACTGGGCCCTCTGCCAGGCAAAGGTGACCCCTCCACCTCCCCACCCTGTTCATGCAGTGATGTCCAAGAGAGAAGTGTCTTCCGGTGGCCTTGGTTGTGTGTGTGTGTGTGTGTGTGTGTGTGCGCACGCGCACGCACGCGCATGTATGTTGGTTGCATGTTTGGACATGGGCCCTGTGTGTGTGTGTCTGTGTGTCCATATATGTATGGAGAGTGTGTGCACACTTTGCCCCCAGCGCTCCAGTTCGGTAAAGCTTCCATCACACAGAGCAGCGCTGGACTCTTTCTGCGAGGGCCTGGAGGTGATGAATGTCCCTAGGTGGGCCCCGCAGGTGTGACCGGCCCCACTGTCCCTTGGTGCTGCGACTGTTGCTGGCCCTTGCGTCTCCGAGCGCCGGCACCCACCTCCTTGCTCTCCTTCCTGCTCAGGTTCCTGTTGGCGTTCTCCCCCCGGCCCCCTTTCCTCCTCTTCTGTCCTGCAATCCCAACAGCGGGAAGAGTCAACAAAGGATGTCCTGAAGCAAAGTAAGGAGGCCCCAGGCATGGCCCAGGGCTCTAGGAGGGGAGTGGGGAGGAAGCTGGGCAGGGGGCGGGGGGGGGGGGGGGGAGTCTCTGCCTTTTGGCAGTGGGGGTCCCCCTCAAAGCCTCTTCTGACTAGTGGCCACTTCAGGGGACCCTGCAACATGCGTACGGAGCCGGGGGGTCCGAGGAGCCTTTCGCCCCCCATCCCTCGATGAACCAGACACCCTCCTCTCCCTTGTGCGTCTCTCAGACCTTGGACCCCAATGGGCTAAGATGTTTGGTGCAGCTCTCAGGACAAGCAGGACAGACCCCAGCTCCTCTGCCCCACTCCACTGCCTCTGGGGGTAGCTGCCGCATCATTGCCAACTACAGGTTGTGTGGCCTTGGTCACATCACTACACCTCCCTGGGTCTTAGCACCCCCCTCCGCAGCCCCATCTGACCTCTGAGGGTCCTTCCAATGCCAACATCTGCCAGTTCAGAGGAAATGGGGCAACTGGAGGACACAGACACTGAAGCTTCCAACTCCCACCACACAGTTCTGGGGACTGCTCTCTGCCAGCACCCAGCACTGGTTCCCCCAGCATGGCGTCTTGAGTTGGGGGTTCCCGTCTGGCCCTGGCCTGCGGCCCTTTCCGGGGTGACAGCCAGGAGGCAGAAGTGGTCAGACCTCCATGGCTGTCCCTGACTCCCAGCCCCGGGGGAGGCAGAGGCCGCAGCTCACCCTCGGGACAGGGCGTCCTCCGCACTGTGCACCTGCGGGTCTCCTTGGTGTCAGAGCAGACGGCGTGGTCCCCACCAGGGGCATGGAGCACCCTTCGAGTCCGCTCCTCAGAGCCCCTCCGGAAGCCACAGAGCCTCTTCTTCTTGGAGCACGGCCCCCACAAGGACCACTCACTCATTTCACATTGTGCTGGCAGGAAGGGAGGGAAGAGGGGGAGGAAGAAGGGGAGGAGGGGGGTCACCCCTGGGTACCCCAGAATGCCCCAGGGGAGCCCTTCCCACCTGCTCTCAGCCTGAGCCTGAGGCTGGAGGCCTCTTCAGTCCAGAGGGCAGAAAAACCCTGGGACGAACCCCACAGGGTGGTCGGGGGAGGGGGTGCGGGTGGGAGGTAAGCGGGCTCTCCCTGTCCCTCCCCTGCCTCCACGCCCCATCCCCCCCCCCACAGACTCACCAGGACTGCTGCACTCCATGGTGCCGTTCGCCGCCGCCGAGCCCTCAGGACAGGCCGGATAGCAGCGGCCCTTGTGCAGGTACAAGTTCTCCTTACACTTGGTGCAGAAGTTGTGGCTGAAGCAGGCCTCACAGTGCTCAATCTTGCACTCTGAGGAGAGGGCCAGATTGGGGGCCTCTGGCTCATCCCCCGTTCCCAAAGTCCCCCACCTGAGGGCACCTCCCCCCAAGGGCAAGACCCTGGCCTGGACCTGCCATGACCACAGGAGAATCCTGGGAGGGAAGGCAAGGACTGAGTGGGCAGAGGGAGCCAAAGTGGCCACTCTTCAGGGCTGGCCGGGCCGGCCAGCCAACGCCACCCCAAATCCAATCCCAGGCCCTGGAACCGAGGCGAGGCCCAAGGGAGCTGGTTTCAGAGGAGGAGGGCGGGACCCTCTGGGATTCCTGGGCGGGGAGACAGAAGGGTCCCGGCATGTCATGGCACCCCAGAGGGCCACCTAATCAGAGTTGAACTGAGGGGATGCCATGACGCCCGCTCATGGCTGTGTGGTTTCCTCTCCCCATTGCTGGGCATCCACAACACCCCAAACCCTGGTTCCCCTCCTGCCCTGAGAAAAAAAATCTGCTTGGAGCGGGGAGGAGAGATCCCAGGGCAAATTCCTCTCCCTCTGCGAGGCCCAGTTCCAGGAACGACCTTGGTTGGACTCCTGGGTCCCTCCCTGATGCCCTCCGGCCATCTCTCCCTCCTCTGGGGAAGTGGGGGAGGGAGGGTCCCAGGGCCCCGGCTGGGAGCAAGCAGAGTCTTTCACAACCTCTCCCTTCCCAGACCGTGGGCAGGGCTGACTTCCTCCCAGCCTCTGGCACCTGAGGCTTGGGCTGCCAGTTTCACAGGAGCTGACACAGCCAGGCATTCCTACCCCAAATACCCTGAGGACCAAGAGGGCAGCCCCGGGGTCCCCCTTCCATCCTCAAAAGCTCCCCACCCTACCGCACCAGACCCCTCCTCTGTGCCTCCTGGGCTCTGTGGCTTCTTCGTCTCGCCTCCTCCCTCCTCTCTTGCTCAGGGCCCTGGGTCTGGTGGCAGGTGACATATGGTAAGGACAGCCACTACCGTGTGTCGAGCGCCGGACACTAAGGGCTTTCCATATGCCCCTGGCGACAGCCCTAGGGGGTGAAAACTAGCACTCTCATCTTAGAGATGAGGTTTTGAGAGGCTGCAACACACCTGAAGTTATCCAACGAGAAAGAAGCAGTAGAGATTAGAACCCAAGGCCGATCTCGGGTCAGCCATTTCCCCTGGCAGCCTCACTGTTGTCAGCCCCCAAAAAGGGCTCCTGTCACTTAGGTCCCATCTCCCTCCAAAGGCTGTTGTGAGACTCAACTGATACGCGATCTGGAAATGCGTTCTAATCTCCAAAGCTCTGAGCAAACGGGAGGGGCACCGGCATTGTTCACGGAAGTGGGTTCCCTGCCTGTCCCCCAGTATGTCACAGTGAGTCTGAACAGAGGTGGGGCAGCACATGCCTTAGAGCACGTGGAACTGCAGCTGCTGTGGGAGAGCCGCGCCCAGCCAGCAAGAAGACCCGGGCACAGGGGTGGGGGGCGGGGAGTGGACAGGCTGACAGGGGCTCGGATTTTCCCTGCGGTCCGGGGAGCTGGGGTGGTTTTCAAGCAGAAGTGTGATGGGACAGGACACGTGTTTCAGAAGCATCTTTCTGGCTGCAGCATGGAGGGAGGGCTCAAGGGAACCAGATGAGTGCTGGAGGACAGAGAAGCAGGCTATTGGGATGGTCCAGGAGAGACTATAGCCATGAGGATGGAAAGGAAAGGCAGCAGGCACGGTTTGGTCATTAGATGGATGGGAGAGGGCATGAATGACAGGCTGGCTCTCAGGTGGATGGCGTGAGTGGCCCAGGACACTGCGGGAGTGCAGGTTTAGAGGAGGGAGATGCGGCTCTGATATGGACGCGTGGAGCTGGAAAGGCGGATGGACTCTCTGAGACGTGGGGCTGGCCGCTGGGTACTTGAATCAGGAGCCCCGTCTCCCCTCCTCTGTGTCCCCTCTACTCCTCTTGCCTGCCCCCAACAATTCAAAGCACCCTCCCCCAGTGTCCAGAGCCTTTTCCAGCCCTCCCCGCACTCACTGATGCACTTGTTCATGTCGGGGTTGCGGGCATCGAAGTATCCAGGCGGGCAGGAAGGCAAGCAGACGCCCACCTGGCGAATGTCGTTCCTCTCCAGCAGGATGAACAGCTTGGGCGAGCACTTGAGGCAGCCGTTGACCTCAGAGCAGAGCTCACAACCTTTGGCACAGGCCTGGCTCCCCTCGGCACTGACTGCAAGGGTGGAACAGGGGTGAGAAGGCGGCTGTAGGAGAGACCTCCCGCTTTCCCAGGCTCCCACAAGGGTGGGAGGTGAGGAGACTGGAGTTTCTTCGCACACAACGAATGTGCTGTTCAGAAAGTACAGGCCAGGATGACAGCTTCTCGAAAAGCTGCCTGACAAACCTCCCAGCATCATCTCCCAGGAGAACTGGCACAGATGCCCGAAGCAAGAGGCCCCCCCCCCCCGCAATGTCTCCCCAGCTCCAGGTACAACACAGGCTCACTCTCCAGGCTGGCTCGGCCATTTCCTGAGGAGCTACTGAAGCTGCGCTTTTCCTGGAACCTGCCCTGCCCCTCCCCAGAGGAAGAAAAGCTCAGCCTCAGGCGTGGAAGAAGGGGATTTTTTATCCATGAGAAAGTTTTAAGGTCAAGAAGGACAACGGGTTAAACTATCTGAGAAAAAGATCGTCTGCTCAGAGACAGGAAAACAACTGGAACAGGGAACAGTGGGAACAGTAGGTGGGAGGTGGGGAACAGTGGTCTTAACCAGAGACGATTTTGCTCCCCAGGGGGTATTTGGCAAAGTCTAGAGACATTTCTGATTGTCACACTGGGGAGGGGGTTGTTGCTGGCATCTAGGGGAGATAGGCCAGGGATGCCCCTAAACATCCTACAATGCATAGGGTGGGGGGGGGCCACAACAAGTTGTCTGGCTCAAAATGTCAATGATGCTGAGGTTGGGAAACACTGGCCATTCTTTGAGGCAGTGTGATCTCCAGCCCCAGCACAGGGTCTCAACCCTTTGATGCCACTTGTTTAACCAATACTCCCCACGCCCCTCCCAAGTACCCTGTGCCAGGTGAGCGCTGGGGACATGGAGGGAGGCTCACCTGACCACTCCAAACTGATCTTTCGGCGGTGACAGACCTGCAAACAGGCAAATGCTGACAGCCGCAAGGCCTAGCAATAGTGAACCCAAAAAGAAGAGAGGGGAAGGAGTCACGAAGAAGGTGCCTTTTGGGCCAACTCTTGAAGAATTAGTAGAGATTTGTCCACCACAAAGTAGAGATGAGGGTCCTTCTAGGAGCAGGCCCACAGAGGTAGAAAAGAACCCAAAGGGAACTGCAGATGACTTGGGGTGCAGCAGGGGTGGGGAGGGGAGTGGTGAAAGGCAATCATGCTAAGGAACCTGAACTTGACCCTGCCAGGCAGCGTTTCCCAAAGAGCATTCCTGGAACACACTGTCCCCTAGATGTTCATCAGAGGCTGTGGAGGAAAGGCAACTAGGTCAGGGAAGACAGAACCACTGGGTCCGACAGGCCTAAATGGGATTCCTTACCAAGGGGCTTCTTCAACCCTTATTACGCTCCTGTGCAGACTGACTCCCTAAAAGGGGGACAGGGGAAGTTTTATTTCCCAAGTATTTTGGCCAAAGAACCCTTGTTTTGCAGCGTTTTTCTTGGGACCGTTCTGACTACTGGCTATTTTTATTTATTTATTTATTTTATGAATACTTTTTAGATCGTTGGAAGCTATTGGCCAAGGTGTGGGACCCGGGCTGATTTACACGTTGGAAGGTTCCGCTGGCAGCCTGGGTGGAGACCAGGCCGAAGGGCCATTTGGAAGGAAGCTGACCAGATCATCCAGGTGAGAAAGATGAGAAACGTCTTAAACAAAATTCTGCTCGGTTGGCGGTGGGCAGAAGAAGATTTGAGAGAATCTGGCAAAGGAGACCGACAGGAGGGAGGAGCCTCGGGTGAGTGCTAGGGTAGGTGGTGGAACAGTGGGGCCGGTCGCCGAACGAGGTCCATCCCACGGGAAGAGAGGCAAGTGGAGAAGGTAACACAAAGAGAGGTTTGTGAGCCACTTAGGAGCCAGCATGAAGCGAGGAGCCGGAGATGCAGGCTGGACCCGTGCCCCGGGGCAAAACACAGCGTCTCGTGCGCCTCCTTCCCCACCACTGGAAATGGACGTGAGGATGTCCTCTCTAGAGGACCGCTGGGAGAAGTGACCTTGCTGCAGGAGTGATCCCTGATTTCAGAACAGGAATGAGCAAGAGTTAAGAAGGTGAGCAGAAGGGGAAGAGTCAGGAACAAACAGCCATAGAACGACGACCAGGACCATGGTAGTGGCTGCTATCTCCTAAATGTGGCGCGCTTACTCTGTTCCCAGGGCTCCTCACGCTTTCACTTACTTAATCCTTGCAATCCACGAAGGAGGCGCGGTTCTTAGTTTGTAAGTCTCGTTTTTACAGAGGAGGACATGGAGATGTTAAATGACTTGAACGAGGCTTCGCAGCCAGCATGTGTGCCAGGCAGAGGGAACAAAGTTTGGGAAGGCGAAGGGCAGGATCACACGAGGGGATGTGGAGACCAGAAGTACAGGTAGACTGATTTTTTTTTAATATAGAATTGATTTGTATAGAGCCCGTGTTAATTAATCAATACATTAAAAAATTAATATTGTTCTTTTTTTTTTAAGACTTTATTTATTTATTTGACAGAGAGAGACACAGCAAGAGAGGGAACACAAGCAGTGGGAGTGGCAGAGGATTCAGAAGCAGGCTTCCTGCCGAGCAGGGAGCCCGATGCGAGGCTCCATCCCAGGACCTGGAATCATGACCTGAGCCGAAGGCAGACACTTAACGACTGAGCCACCCAGGTGCCCCTAAAAATTAATATTGTTCTTGGTTTAGTTCTTCTAAGAACAAAAATACTCAAATGTTGCATTTGGCATTATGAGGGAGCCCTTTGGTTTATTTTTCCACTTTGGGCCTTTATTTGGCTGTATTACAAATTAATAAGTTACTGTAGATTTTAGGTACTACTTCTACTTCAAAGCTACTATATCCTCTATTATTCAAGGTTTTTACTGAATTCATTGTTGAAATGAATGTTCCCAAATAAAAATTTAAAAAATCTTTTTAAAAAAAAAAAGGGGGGGCAGCTGGGTGGCTCAGTCATTAAGCGTCTGCCTTCGGCTCAGGTCATGGTCCCAGGGTCCTGGGATCAAGCCCCACATCGGGCTCCCTGCTCAGCGGGAAGCCTGCTTCTCCCTCTCCCACTCCCCCTGCTTGTGTTCCCTCTCTCGCTGTCTCTCTCTCTCAAATAAATAAATAAAATCTTTAAAAAAAAAAAAAAGAAATGAAATGAATGTTCCCTCTATTCTTGCCTTGGTTTCAATAACTGAATTGATCCCGGCGTCCCATTTGCCAGCCAGATAGCTATGTTCCCATGCTTATGGATTCCATCCTTGTCACTTTTGTTAATGACAGATTTGCAAAAGGCCTTCTCAGAATCCTGCTGCCCACCTCCCATTCAACCAACAACTCATCTCTGTGTGCATTTCTCTTCAAATCTCTCAATGACAAAGCAAGAGAAAGCATGGAGCACTAGGGGTCTGGAACCAACTTGGGGGGGAGCATGGAGGGAGTGGTTAAACATGAAGCTGGAGAGGGAGGCAGACCAAGATGAAGAAGGGTCTTGACTCTGTACAAAGGAGTTTGGACATTGTGAAGGCAGTGAAGAATTACTGGGGGCTTTAAAATCAGAGACATGGTCAGGATCATTCTGTGATATGGAGAATGGGCTTCAGGGACGGCAAGTCTGAAGGCAAGAAGATGCCTCAAGCTCGAAGAGACAGGGCTGAACTGAGAAGATGCCAAGGAGTGGACACAGGTGAGATACTCAGGTGGGAGAATCAATAAAACCAGGTGGTGGGCTGGACCTGGGACAGAGGGCTGGGGAATGCACAAGCTGAGGGTGACTCCAAGGTGTTGGGCTTGTGTGACAGGGTTGCCCTTGGCCCTTCACCGAAAGGGGAGCACAGGAGGAGGAGCAGGTTTGGGTGGAGGAATGATGGGTAGTCAGGTTTTAGATGTGTTGTGTTCAGGTTGTGGCTCCTGTGGGACATCCGGGGGAAGGTGTCTATTAGGCAGTTGAACCTGTGGGTCTGGAACTCAAGAGAAACATTTTGCCTGGAGACTGCAATGTGGAGTCCTTAACATGAAAACAGTCATAAAGGCATGGGGGTCCACGAGACAGCAAGGACAGTGGGTCAAGGGAGTGAGCAAAGGAACCAGGCATTTAAGGGAAGGGCAGAAAAAAGAAAGGCCATTCAAAAGCACAGTGAATATGAAAGCCAAGAGCAGAGAGCACTGGGCAGGGCAGAGAGGGGTCACCATGCCAATGCTGCTGAGGTGTCAGGCAAGGAGGCAGCAATAGCGCCCCTGATGGGGGCAGAGGGCAGAGGGCAGTGGTCGAGGAGTAGAGGAAGGAGAGCCATCTCATTCAAGAAATCAGCTGTGGAGCAGGGGAGAGAACCCAGGGATCCATCTGTGGAAACCATGGTCATCAGTGGTTAAATCATGCGAGTGGGAGTCATCCCGAGGCAGAGGCTGAGCAGTGGGTCAACACCCACTCAACAGGTCAGCGTGGAGGAGGGGCTCGGAGAGAATCTGAGAAGGAATCCTGGGGTGGGGGTGGGTCGCTGAGGGAGAGTGGGCACAGGAACAACGTTGCAAAGGGGGAGATGTGCAGGGACAGCTGGGGAGAGACCACGGCTGGCACAGGGAGGTGACCGACTGGCTGACCCCGACAGGAGCAGTTCTGGTGGAGTGGGGGATGGGAAGTGGGTGGGAGGGGTGGATGTGGAGGTAAAGGGAGGAGAGGGCCAGAGAGCATCGGAGAACACAGATAGAGAGGGGAGAGCAGCTGGGAGCAGGGGCTGTGATCATGAGCCTCTGAGACTCCGAGGCTGGGTGAACTGATGGAGCCAAGACCCAAGGATACAGGAGAGTGGCAATGCAGAGCTCAGGTGGTAAGACTGGCCCTGGGGCTTGAGACAGGGACAAAGGGAATTGAGCTCCATGAAGTTTGGGGGCTCAGGAAGAGGAAGGAGAGCTTATCAAGGAGGAGAGGGGTTCAGTGATGGGCAGGGGTCAGTTCAATGAGGAAAGGGATGCTGGTCAAGAAGGATAGGAACCCAAGGGTGTTCTCAGCTTAGTGATACAGATGCACGGGCAGTGGGGTGCTAGACAGCCACAGGGAGGGGACTCTGTGTGTGGGAAATGGAGTCCAAGGAAGATGGTGGGCATTGGGGGGTGCATAATGATTCAAAGGGAAAAACTGAGGCTCGTTCATTCCATAGACATTTACTGCACACCTAACACGTTCCCAGAAGTGCTAGGAGCTGGGGACCTAGAGCTAGAGCTGAGGTATAAACAAAGGCCCACCCAGGGATGCGGCAAGCAGGACTGGCTCACACCGTGTAAGTGGATGAGTAATGGAAGGCACTCCCTTACCCGGCTGGCTAGGTGAAGAGGGTGCGCCACACAGAAGGAACAGCCTGTGCAAAGGCTCTGAGGCACTGAACATCCTAGTGCATTCACAGAATGGAAAATAGGGCTTTATGCTACTGGCAGGGAAGGGGACCTCGGAAGGGCGTGGCCAGATTCACCACATGCAAGGTTCCTATGCCTATGATGTAGGGAGGTGCGCAGGGGAGGCAGCCTTGTAGGGCTATAGCCTCGTTGTGGAGGCTGGGTGGGCTGGGCGAAGTGGAGGGCCCTTGGAGAGGTTCTGGAGCCTGCTTCCCAACCTCTTCACAAAACCCCCGCTCACACAGCTCTGCTCCCCCTCCCCCAAGTCTTCAGTGAAGCCCACTTCAGTCAGGCCAGGAAGGCAAGGCTGTGCTCCCCTCCATTCCCCAGGGGCTTCTTAGGCTCCTTCATCCATTCTTGTGTAAAACGCTTGCAAATTGATGTTCCTAAAACCAAAACACCCCTGCCTAAAGTCCATCCATGCCTCCCTATCACCAGCAGAATTGAGACCCATCTGGTCTTATTAACTTCTCCACCTGGCCTAAAAAGCTTCCGTGAGCTGATCCTATCCGCCTCATCTCTCAACACTACCCCGCAGCTATATAGAACTATTTTTGTTTGTCTGGACACATCACACTATTGCACACCTCTGTGCCTTTGCTCAAGTTGGTCCTTCCACCCGGAACATTCTCTGCCACCTCCTGAGCCTGACGAACTCCTTCAAGCCTCAGAACTAAAGTCACCTCCTCCAGGAAGTCTCCCCTGATCTCACTTCCCCACAAAGTCTGGATGGGGTCGGATGGGGGAGTCGGGCTTCAGGGAAGGAACGAGGGCTTCACGGGGGCAGGACTTGAGTAAGGGGCCCAGGAATCACATAGGAGAAGGGTCTCAGTAAGGGGAAGGAGTACTCAATGCCAGGAGTAGTGAATAAAGGTGGGCACCCTGAGGAGCAGGAAATCCCAGGCAGGAAAACATTCAGGAGAGCAGGTGAGGGCCAGCGAGGAGACAAGAGGCTGAGTGAGTGAAGAGAGGGCTCGGGGAGGGGATGGGTCCTCAGTGAATGGGAGAGGAGGAAGTCGCTCCGCCAGGGTTCCAGAGTGCTTTGCTCAATTTCACCCCCTCCGTGCAGGGAGACCATCACCCAGGCCTGAGATCAGCCATTTCTGGACTCAAAACTGGTGTATGCCTCCCGATCACAGCTCTATCTGGTGTCTTCTGACAGTCCTACCGACTTGCAGTTCCGGATGGCAGACAGAGTGGACAGACCTGACGCTCATCCGCACAGCCAGCCTACCTCCGCATGCTGGCTCCCCACTGCCCCCCCGCCCCCTCCCCGTGGCTGCAAGGTCTGAGGAGCCACACACCGCTTCATGGGCCTCCTTCTTCCCTCCTCACTCCCTGGAAACCCTAGGGCCACATGGTTCATATAACGACAACATGCATCCCGAAGTCTAGACAGAGCTTGATATTTTATAAAGGGTTCCCAACCAATTTATACACAGAAATAAAATCTCCCATAGGCTTTAATATACCCCTTTACAATGACCCTGGCAGCTTTATGGTTTCTATTCAACAAGCGTCGTCCAGCAACATCTACCCTCATCCCTCTCTGGGTCCTCACTGCACCCCGAGTCTTTCTCCACCCTCACATGTCACTATGAGGGACGTTTGTCACTCACACCACTTGGTAATAAGAACAGGGTTCCCACTGCCAGGGCTGTTACCGGGGGCTGCCTCATAAGTGGACCCGTCAAACTGCTGCCGTCGCCTGGCTGTCGAGGGGGCCGGGCCTTTCCGATGCTCAGGCCAGTCCTCTGTTGTTGCTGTTTTCAGTACAACAGACTTGAACCCCGATCTTCGATCCCTGGCTTAGGGAGGGGGGGTGTGTGGCTCTGCCTGTGAGTGGAAGTGTGACCACTAGTGTGCGTTGCACAAGCATGAGTGGCCCCTCTCGTTCGCTCGCGTGCTCTCTCTCTCCTCTCGGAAACAGAGGAGACTGGTTACAGACCGCTAAACTGCATCGGGCCCGTGGAGTCCAAAATACCGGCCGCAACAGATGAGCAGGGAGGAAAATCAAGGCCTCGCTGCTGATTAAACCTAACCGTCTCTAATTGTGTGTTAAGCCAGGGATTTTCAGCTTCACCAATTCTCTGAGCTTCTCTCCCTGGGCTGGGTTCTGGCCTTGGCCCTGTCGGTCAAGACCCAACAAACTCCGCTGCCTTTCAACCTTTCCGGGTGGGCCTCGGTCTGAAGGCCTCAGAGTGAAGCAAGAGGTGCTCGTGCTACACGTCAGAGGAGCGTGACATCCCTGATGGGGGACGCTGAAAGGGAGAGAGGCCTTGGGGTCTGTACCAGAGGCCCCCTCCCACTCCCTAGCCCCAGGAGTGGCCACTCCCATCCGTACTGGGCAGGTTCGGATCCCCCATCCCCATCACAGGAGCCTGGCTGAGGCCCCAGCGCTCTCAGGGCTGCCTGGAATGGGATTCTGTGGGGACAGGTTCATCATGAGCTCCATCAAGCTCGTTTTTAGGAAGACGGGACTCACGGGAATTGGGTTCCAGTATCGACAGGGTGTCCTTAGGCCTATCTGTACATTAAGAGAATGCATTTTTTTTTTTTAAACTGTGAGAACCCCTCCTTCCAGTGACATCTTACATGAAATCTTGCCGAAAACAGGAAAGAGTGAGGCACTCTGGTTGGACGGGCAGTGGGGCCAGACTCCTTCCCACTGCCTCCCCTTCTGCCCCCAGCGAAGCTCCCTGAATCCTACCGTGCAGAGTGAAAAACCACAGGAGTGGACAGTCTCACGAGCCTCCCTACTCTGCTGTCTCTGCCCCCGGGGATCTTGGCAGGGAAAGCTGTTGACCAAGCTGAGTAGGGTTCCTGGCCCCAAGGGGCTACTGGGGGCTGCACTTCAGCCAAGACCCAAAGAAAAGAGCCGTGAACTCCTATGCGTGAGGAGGGGGCCAAACACCCTGGGGCTGGGGCCACAGCAGCAGGGGGACACATCTCCATGGATACCACACAAAGCTGGTGTTATGTCAAAGGGCATAATCCACACACTGGATCCTCACAAGAGAGAGGTTAATCTAGATAGCAGAGTCTACAAAGGGGAAAATAGACAAAGTGGGTAATCTACAGAGTGGGTAATCTCAACAAATTAATCCACACACCGGATAATCCACAAACAGGATAATCTCTTGAGTAATCTACGCAATTGTAATAGACAAAGTAGAATCTGCAATGGTCATCACAGAATGAAACCACTGATGGCCCTCTAGTCCCCAGGCGGCCCCCTCCCGCTCCCAAGGCCAGGGGTGGTCCAGCCCCACTCCATTACTCACTCCGCCTCTGCCTCTTCCCCTTGATCCCCCGGCTGCCGGCAACGAGATGCATCCAGCTCAGAACCAGGGCCACCACACACAGCCCAAGCCGCATAGTCACTTGCCAGCTCCAGTCCCCTGGTAGGAGGGGTGGTCTCTGGGGGGGGGGGGTGGACAGCACAGGGCTCTTGCTAATGCCTGCGGGGCTGGGTCAGCAGCACGAGGCCCAGGCCTGGGCCGTATCCCAAATCCACCATAATCTTAGTTGGGGACAGAGAGGGTGTGGGGAGCCCACTTCTTCATCAGCCCATTGGGAGGTCCAGAGAGCTTTCCCCAAAGGCACCTCAGGGTGTGTCACATGGGAGAACTCTTTGTCACTTCAGCAGGGACACCTCCAAAAACCAACCTGTTGGGGGAGAAGAAAGAAAGGTTAATTCTGGGGAACCATGGGGTTCCCCCAACTTACACCTCCTACCCTCCCATGTGGTCTCCTACCCTGAAGACTGAGAACTCAGCATGGTTGAATATGACAAGTTACCCACCTGGCCCCACTGTAGAAGAAATCTGCTCCTTCTCCTAGGAATTTTGCAGAATCCCCTAACCTGGGCCTGGAGCCGGCTACTCACACAGCTGGAATATGGTGGACACTCACATCCAATCTGTGGATCCCTGGGAACCAGCTGGCCCCACCCCTGCCCAATATTGGCCAGCTCTAACTGGAAGTGCTTCTTTAGATCTACCCTCCAGGCCTCATGCTGCAGTAATAGCCTGTGTCTTGAAGAGGAGCTCTCTCTGCCCTTCTGTGAGTGACCCCTCAGCCCTCTCTTCCCTGTGTGCTGAGTCACCCCTGTGCCTTTCACCTGTGAAACTAGAGCAGTGGCCCCCGACAAGCTGGCAGACTCTGCGTGGCCCTCTGGGCTTGGCGGGAGAAAAGGAAGTAAGGCTTCCCCCGGCCACAGAAACTCTGACACAGCAGGCCCTGCGGGCCTGGCCTTTGTGCGAGGATAAAAGAGGCAGTGATGCCCGCCCTGGCCAGAGACACAGAGAATGGGGATAATCCCCCGGCCCAGCGAGAGCCAGGTCTCTGGACCCGATGGCCGGGTGATGGGGGCAGGGGGAGCCAGTCCCTCTCCAGTGCAATGTGTCTGGAGCCCGACCTGGGAGTCCGGGCCCCGAACACCGCACTGCACACTCGGGATCACACACTTCCGCACATTCTCCCAGCCGAGGCCTGCTTGAAAGCGTGGCCCCGCACACTTGGCTGCAGACCCACCCGCGCTCGCCCAGGGACAGGAGGAACCAGCCAGCCTTCGGGAAGCTTTGAAGATGCCAGGGAAGCATCGCCATCCCACCCACTAGCTAGATGCCTCTGGACAAGTCACTCAGCCTCTCGGATTGTCAGTTTCTTCATCTATAAAATGGGGATAAAGATGCCGGTTTCACAGGCTTGCTCTCAGAGTTGGCCGAGTTTTGGCTTACTAATGAGAAATCTGAAATGCTGGAGTGGCAGTGCCCCTCCCACCCTGTCCCAACCCCTTTCCCCTTGGCCTCTGGGGGAGGCCCCAGGGAGCCCACCTGCATGGGAGATAAATCATTATCCCTCAAGGGAGTTCAGCACTTCCCTTCTCGGCCTCTCCCACCAGCTTTGAAGGCCAGTCACACTCAAGTGGTTAAGCTGCCCCTGTGAGAAGTGTTTACACGAGGCTGACGGGTCCCACCTGGCTCTGCAGCCAAGCTAAGCCGGGGCAGGGACGCCCCCAGCCACCCCCAAACACCAGCCTCTGCATGCCCCTCCAGTACTCCCTGCGTGAGCTGCCGGAGCCTTCCTCCTCCCCAGCCCCCACCACACACTTCCCTCACCTGCAAATTGCGGTGGGTTGGTCGTCCAGCTGAGCTTATCAAACTGGGGTCTTTAGCCAGAGGCTGGCTGTAGAGCATGATGGTTAAGGGAGGAAGCAGAGTGCTTGGCTTCCAATGTGGGCAATGCTATGTATTTGCTGTTACCGCAGGCTAGTTGCTTAGCTGGTCCGAGCCTCGGTTTCCTTATCGGCGGGAGGGTGGTGGCTTTTTATAGTTTAAATGAGCTAATACATGAAACTGCTTAGAATGGCACCCGGCACATCAGGAGGACTCACTAATAATTGTTGTATTTTCTATGACCAAGAAGACACAATTCTGTGTCTACATGCCAATTGTCATCTAAAAAGCAATACAGGTGTTTTGTTTTGCTTTCGTATCATCTGGATACGGACCTTAATATTGAGCACTATTATGCAATTTCCATATTTGCATTTAACCCAGTGTGATCCCTCACTATGGCAGGGTAAACATTTAATCGAGGCATTTGTGAAACTGAGGTCTGAGGACTGCTGGCAGATACACTCTCAGGGCGCCCAAAGTCCTGACACTGGACAAACACTGGAGGAGAAGGCCACATCGGACAAACCTGGTGTTAAATCTGGGGCCTCTGAGAATTTGGTCTCACGGTGTGATCAGTATCAATGGGATCCTAGGGGCAGAAAAGATCTTTGCCTCTCCTGTACCTGCCTGGCTTGGTGCCTGGCACACCAGGCTGGGTGCTCAACAAACGGTCAGCTCCCTTCCTCGCCCTCTCTCTACTTCGACTCTATCCCCCTCAATCCGCCTCTGTCTTAGCGTTCAGCCTTCCTTTTGCCATGCTCCTCCGGTCCTTGCCCGTGAAGATCCTCTGGCCCACTCCCACGTGAATCACTATGGGACCGTGATCTCAGCTGAGAAATGGACGGGATGATCCAGATCTGAATATCACCAAAACGGGCTTCGCTCACCTACCACTGGGTGGGAAGAGATTCCAGCACTTTAAAAAGCATATACATATAGAATCAACCCTGAAAAGGAGCTAAGTGTTCCTCATGCCGGGAGTATAAGCAACAAAGAGGAGGGCAGCTAGCTAGTTGTGGAGGGGGTGCACTGGAGGGCAAATGTCCCATCTAAAGGGAGCATGTGCTATTCAATTCCAGTGCACTGTCGATAGGCAGAAATAGTGATTTAATATTGTCAGATCTTCTGATTTTCTTTTTTTAAAGAGAAGTTGAAAATTCAGAATTTGATATGAAATCCGATTTTAAAAGCTGGACAGGTCTCAGACTAAGGACGCTGCAGCACCAAGCCCCAGAAGATCACAGGTCCCTGCGTCCATCTCCCCGCAGCTAGTCCTTGCCCCCCCCCCCCATACAAGCGCAGTGGGCACACACACAGACTACCCTGGACAGACAGAGCCAGCAGTGGGAACTGCTGGTAGTAATCACCGTCTCAGGCATCATTTTGTCTCTGCCAGGTTCAGGGTGAAGGGCTTACATTCATGAGGTGCCTGCACCACCTGCCATGTGTTAGGCTGGCCCTCATTTACTCAGCATAACTCTAAGAAGGAGGTAGAATATTCCCATTTTATTGGCACTGAGAGGTTAAGAGTCTCGGGGTGACAAACCTAGTTCAGTGACCAGCGAGTGGGGTTTGTTGCTCAGGACTGGGTGTCTGGAGGGCGGGGCAGGGGACAGGGAGCTGACCACGGAGGTGGGGAAGGAACTGGCGGCAGAGGCAGAGCTGGGGCGGGAGGCCGTGCACAGGCTAGGTGGTCTGGGGAGGGGAGGACACAGGCTGCCCAGGGGAGCACAGCTGCGGGTGGAGCTGAGGGTGGGGACTCGCTGCCCCCACAAGGTTGCAGTAACTTTCACCTTCTTGCCTGTAACACTATCAGGATAAATTGGTACTCCGTCCAGGGCCGGATACAGACCCAAAAATGTAAACCATCCCGATAATTTCTCATCAACCCTCCCCGGGACCGGCTGCGGGTGGGGAGTTTCGGCCGCGGAGCGGGCTGGCGGGCGGGGGCAGAAGTATTGCTGGGCGGGGGGCGGGACCAAGTGCGTGCCTGCCCGACCTGTCGGGATTAGCGTGTCCGCCAGAGCCAAGCCAGGTGCTGGGGCCGCCCCCCACCCCTCCAACACCGAGGGCAGCCAGGAAAGGCTCCTTCATGTCCCTCCATCTCTGCCCCATGCGCGCAAATTCTTCTTCCCTCCCCACTGTCCCGGAGAGGCCCAGCAGGTGCAGGGGGAGGAGAGGCGGGCCTGAAGTCCCTCTCACTGTCCCCCCAAATCCAAGAGAATTCTCCAAATCCAAGAGGCCAGTTTCACAAGAAAGCCCCTGCCCCCAACCACCCGCACCCAGAATCCGTCTTCGCCCTCCTCTGAGCCCGGGGCGAACACAGCCCCCCCCCCCCCGCCTCTCCCCAACCAAGCAGTACCATCCGTCCCTCAGCGCCCGACCCGAGGGCCAGTGAGTCGCGCCACCTCGCAGCACACTGGGGGCGGTCGTGCTCGCAGCCTGCCACGTCGGACCCGGACCCGGACTGCGGGACTGAGGTGGGAAGAACCAGGGGCCATGGGACTCGGGAATCCGAGGCGATGGCACCAGGGATCAAGAGCTTCTGGACTGGGGAGGAGGAGTGAATAGGACTGAGCGGCTTGGGGAATCCAGAACGATCGGTTGCGATCAGTTTCAGATTCAGAGTCGGATGAGATCAGATTCAGAGTGAGGACGATCACAGGGGGCTGCAAGGTTGAGGGGAACCCGAGCCAGCAACCGGGAGGGGGCTGCCCATTGGCTTGAGGGATGACGGGGCTGGAGGCGGCAAGGAGTAGCAGGAGAGGCTGCAGGAGGTGCCCTCTCCCACCCTCTGACCCGACAGCAGCCAGAAGTCCCCTTCCCCTCGAGGTCGCCCCCTTGCCCCCCGCCCAACGGCACTCAGTTCAGCCGAGCCCCGACGGGAGGGCCCCGGCACCCCAGGTCCCGGGGAAGGGGGCGCTAGGGAGGTGGACGGAGCAGCTCAGGGGGGACTCACCTCCGCGCTGCCAGCCGCGGCGGGGGCAGGCCCTGGAGGGGCGAGGGCGCGGCCGGCTCACCCGCCTGCCGCAGGACTGTCCTGGGCGCCCGGCTCGCCCGCGCTCCGCCCGCGCGTTCCTAAGTTGCTCAATCTGCGGGCGGCTCACGCCCTCCGGGGCCAGCGCCCCACCCGGCGCATCGGTCCTTTGGGGCGGCTCGGTCCGGCCCTCACTCCCCGCAATGCCCCACTCCGGCGGTCCGCTCCCCGCTCTCCGCCCCGTGCTGGGGCTCTCCGTCGCGCCTCCGCTCTGCCCGAGCTCCCAGCCGGGAGAGGGGCCAGTCCTCCGCTCGCACGAGGGAGGGAATCCCCCCCTTTGCAGTTCCACCCCCCGAGCCGGCCCCCCTTGCCGGGATCCGCAGCAAAAAACGGACTGGAGTGCCAGGCCCGGGAGTCCCTAGCCCCCTCCCTCAAGCCCTTGCCCGCAGCTGGGGCGCTGCGCTTGGAGCGCCGGACCGGCAACCGCACAAGCCCTCCGGACCCCGGCGCAGACCCTCTGCCCTTGCCTCCTCCCCTCCCCACGCCCCGCACCCTGGAGATTCCACGCAGCCGCAGCTCCAGGCATCTGGGGGGTCAGAGCAGGGTCTGAGAGCCTCGAGAAACCTCAGTTTCCCTATCAAGAATCCAGAAAGTGACAAGGAACAGGCTCACCAGGGCCTGTGGTCCTGGCCACCCCTCCTCCTCTCAGGGTCAAGTCTTCAGAGCATCTTCCCAGTTCAAAGGAAATGTGAGGCTGTAAGATTCTGGGAATCCGGGTGAGGTGCTGCAGAAAAGTGAGGGAAATTTTTAAATAAACCCTAGATTCAAATCCCTGCTCCATCACTTACCAGCTGTGTGGCCATACCTCAGTTACTTAGCCTCTCTGAGCCTCATCTGTTTTGAGGGCTCAGGGAAATGAAAGATCCAACAGCCTAGTAAATGGCAGGGGCTCTACGAATGCGTGTGGAATGAGTCTTGAAGGGCTGCAGACACCTGCGGTGACCCAGATGGTGTTGAAGTCAAGCCTGAGGAAGGGAGGGAGACACTTCTTGGGGCAGCCGACAGCTGTTCTCTAGCTTCCTTTCAGATTGGGTAAAGGAAAATGGGCTAAAACTGTAGTTAGCAGGAGTTAAGTTAGAGCAGAAAAGCTATACTGATGGGGGGAGGCGGATAGGGGTGGTGAGTAATCAAGACAGGCTGTGGAATCTCCTTAGGAGGGGAGGTGGGAGCCCTAACTCTTGAGTCCCCTTGAGACAAGGGTGCAGGGTGTTTTACAGTGACAGGGGAGTAGATGGAATGACCCCTGGGGTGTCCTGATGACCAGGGAACAGGGATGGTGGATGGCCAGAGAATGTAGAGCTCTTGGGTCCCTAATGCCCAGTGTCTGGGTTCATTCAGCCACAGCATTGCCAAGTGTGCGGGAGGATAACAGCCACTTCCAAGTTGCTCCTGCCCCCACCCCCAACTCCCTCTCAAGCGACTCCCCTCTCTCCTCTGCCCTGAGCTTTCCCTATTCTCACCGGCCCTTGGCTCTGCTCCGCGCCTAATCAAACAAGCCCCAAATGCTGAAAACTCAATGTTTATTTTATTTTATTTTTTTACACACTTGCATAACTCCCTGACAAGCCACGCCAGGCGTTGGGCTTTTTTGTTTGGTTTTATTTTGTTGCATTTAGGGGAAAAAAGAGAGAGAGAGAAAAGAAGGAATCACACAAACCACCCAGCCCTAGAAGATGTCTTAGGCCAGACCGTGGGCTCGGGTTTCCTGCCTGAGGAAAAGTCTGCGGGAGGTGGGGGGCCTCACTACTAGGCTCAGGAATGAGTAAGGGAAGAAAGCCACCTGGGTCTGGGAAGATAATGAATTAGAACCATGTGACAACAGTAAAGGACATTTCTTGTGCACCTACTATAATGCCAAGCCCTGGGCTTTGCTTATATATTCTGTTGCCTAATTTCACAACCACTTTACTTTCCTCCTTTTTTCCTTTTCTCTTTTTCTTATATATGTGAATTTTGAACCTCAGAAACATCAAGCAATTTGCTCAGAGACATATGACCTGTAAGTGGCCAGCCCGGTTCCCAATATGCTAAATGACTTGTAATTTCCTTGAGAGAGCCATGTTGCCCTGAGTTTGCATATGTTGTTCATCCTGCCAAGAAATGTCTTTTTCTCTGACCCTTCTCTTATCATCCTTCAAAATGCCTACCTGAAGTTTCACCCCGCCACCTTGCACTTCAGGCTCTGGACCTTGTGTGGACCTGTCCATCACTCATCACTGGCCTGTGATTGTCTCTCCCACTGCACTGTGAGCCCCTTATGGGCAAAAACTGTCTGATTCATCCTTAGGATCCCAGCACCATGGACATGCCTAACTGATGTTTGCTGAACTGAACCTCCAGATGGCTAGGATTGTACCTTTTATAGATCCTGACCACTTATTCAGATGATGTCTTAGGTCATTATCGTTCCTCACCCAAACCAAGATCACCACTCTTATTAGAAGACCAAAGGTCAGTGGATCCAGACCTGGGCAGTAGCTCCTGGAGATTAGCATAATTCTTTATAGTTTATGTCATCCTTTACCAGGTGAGAACTATTTGCCCACTTGGGTTGTCCCTTTACCAGTATACTTTCAGCTACAAGTAATAGAAGACCAGCTCAAAATAGCTTAGACAGCAGGGTGGTTTATTATCTCATGTATCAAGAAGGGCAGAGGTAGGAATGATCCAGCAGCTCAGCAACCACATCAAGAATCAGATTCTTTCCTATTCTCATTCTGCCATCCTCAGTGCATCAGCTACTGCCCTTCTGATCACAAGATGGCTGCAGCAGCTCCAGGCTCCACATCTTCACCAACTAAGTCTAGCAACAAGTCCAGCAGTCTCTTTCTAAAGAGTTAACTGCCATTTAAAAATGGGTAAAATGAGGGGCGCCTGAGTGGCTCAGTTGTTAAACGTCTGCCTTCGGCTCAGGTCAAAAATATATTTTACAAACGTCTTTAGGACGCCTGTGTGGCTCGGTTGTTGGGTGTCTGCCTTCGGCTCAGGTCATCGTCCCAGGGTCCTGGGATCGAGCCCCGCATCGGGCTCCCTGCTCAGCCGGAAGCCTGCTTCTCCCTCTCTCACTCCCCCTGCTTGTGTTCCCTCTCTCTCGCTCTCTCTCTGTCAAATAAATAAATAAATATTAAAAAAAAATAAAAATGATTAAAATGATAAATTCTGTGTTATGTGTATTTATCACAATTTAAAAAAAATTTTTTTAAGTTAACTGGATCACATGCCCACCAATGAACCCATTACAGACAAGAAGGATGCTACTGAGGATTAGCATACATCCGTCAGGATTACACGGGGAAGAGCGTTCACAGATTAAAGCAGAACTCTGTTGCACTGAAGAAGGGAAAATGGGCTTTGGGGCAGGCAACTAACAATGCTTGTGATCATCACTGTTATTCAAAAAAAAAAAAAGCTGACCTTTGTTGTCAATTTATCACAGAGTCCCCTGCACCCTTAGTCTCGTTGATCCTGTTATTCTCTGAGATCTTGTTATTCTCTCTTTCATAGAGGCAATATAGCATAACGGCTAATTGCATGGACACTGGAATTAGCCCTGAGTTCGAAGCCCATTTCTACCACCAACTAGCTCAATGCTCTTGGGCAAGTCACTTTACCTCCCTGAGGCTCAGTTCCTTCATCTGTAAAATGGGCATAGGAATAATACATACACCGGCCTTCTTATGGGGATAACACACAGTGATGCATTCAAAGAGCTTAACACAATGCTGGGAATGATAGTAAGTATTTAGTACGTGCTGGCTCTTATAAGTAACTATACATTTGTCCTTTCCTTCATTAAATATTAACTGAGTGTGATTGTATCCCAGGTACCAGGCTGGGAACGGAGGACAGAGAAATGAACGTCACGTTGTCTGTCCTACTAAGGAGCTCCAGGTCTAGTGGGAGAGACAGATTTATAAGGCAAGGAAGATGAGGTAGGGTGACAGCACAAAGGAAGGAGTGATCGTGATTCCTTGAGGGAGTCAGAGAAGCTTCTCCAAGGAGGAGATGTTCGAAAGACTTGTTGGCGTTTTCTAGGCACAGGAGATGACAAAGGCGTCCCAGACAGAGGGGACGACGAGTGCAAGGGCCCAGAGACCTCATGCATTATGGTGCCCTTGGAGACCCAAGTGGTTCTGCTGTGTGGAGATTTGGGATGAGAGAGGTGGGAGGAGGGCAGGAGATGAGATCTTTCCAGAAGGGCCTTGTGTACCAGGCTGAAGAGCAGGGACTTTACCTTGAGGGCAGTGGGCGACCCCTAGAGTTTATGAGGTGCGTGAGAGGCAGATCTGGGGCTGCCTGACAGCTCTTGTGAAGGCTGAGTTTGAAGAGGAGAGATGGGAGGGGGTCGTTCCAAAGAGCATGGCTCTGCTCTTCCCCTTTCCCTCCTCAACATCCCTTCCAGAGGGCTGGCTGTGTCCTCTAGAAGCCCGGTACGCCAGAAACACACCCTCCCAGATTCTCCACCTCGTCGTAATGGAGATGGAGCTCCCCGAACACACACCTGGGACATGCAGTACTCATCCTGCGGGTCTGGGAAAACCACTCATTCTTCCCCACGAGGAGTGAGGAGCCTATGCCACCACCTCCTTCCCCCACCCCCGAACCCTCCCTTCATGGCCCTCCCTCCATCATCCTCCAAATGCCCCCCATCTTTCCGACTCCTGCTGTTCTACCTCCCTCTTCTCCTCGCCTAAGATCCCTGCCACACAGCCTGTGGTACCCGCTTTGCTCACACAGGACTCTGACAACCGCCTCCAGGTCCTCTTCTCCACAGCAGGCTCAGGCATCCTCCTGGGGACCTCCTTGTCCATGTCTGAGCCGCTCTCACCCCCTGGACCTCCCGGACAGTGCTGGTCTTCAGCACCATTTCCCTTCAGCCTCCCGCTTACATGGCCACTCCCTCATGGCCTCCAATGGCTCCATCACTGAGACCACAGACTCTAAGACCCCCAGACCCCAGACCCCTACCATAACCTCCTTCTGCACCAGACCTCTTGCTCCCTTCCTAATTCAGGTTCTTGACATTTTGACCACTCAGTAATGATTTCGGTGCTGGCCTTGCCCCAAAGGCTCAACAGCACGGCAAGCCCTCTGCCTCTTCCTGCTGAGCTCTGCAGGAGCATCCCCCAGCTACCTGGGATGGTGTCACTGCAGATCCACAGCCAGGCTCAACTGGGCCGTCGGGCACCGGTGTTGACCCCTCAAGCCACCTGGGGCCCCACCCTGGCCCAAACAGCCGGGACAGCCAGCGGACTCCTTCAATTTCCTTCTGCTACCTCTAAACTCGTGATCCCTACCCAGAACCACTTTCTCGCCAGATTCCCCCTTCTTGGTAAACAGCAGTGAACCTGATAAACAGGAAACTGGGGTTTGTTTTCATTCTCACCCCTCTCCCTTCCCACACCCACTCCATTGGCAAGTCCTGTTGGATCTACCTCCGGACCATCCCCAGACCCAGGAACTGCTCACCTCGCAGCTGCTGCTGCTTACCTGGCCGATCAGAAAAGTCCCTGACTGTCCCCTCGGCTTCCGCTCACTCCTCCTCCCCCTCCCCCCACCAGCACAGGCTTCACACAGTAGCCAGAGAAAAATCTTAAAAATTATAAGGCAGATCCCATCACTCACAACCCTGCTTAAACCTTCCAGTGATTTTCCATTGTACTTGGAATCACATCCAAACACCATCCCTTATAAGGCCGCATCCCTCCGGCTTCATCTGTCTCCTCTCTTGGCTTCAGCCTCACTGGGCTTCTTTCAAGTCTTGGACCACTTCCTCGTCTCAGGGCCTTTGCATAGCTCTTCAGATGGGCAGCTTCAACATCCCTTTGTCGGAAGGGCCACCCTGACCTCTCTGTCTCCGTAGCTCCCCCATCCTTCCCAACCACCGCCTCCTTCTCCTTTACCTTCCACTGGGCACGTGTTTGGTAATGATTTTGTTGCTTGTTCCGCTCCCGGCTTCGGGTTCCTGGTGCCTGTGCGTGAGAGAGCCCTCCTGTCTTTCTTGGCCCTCTTGCCCTACAGGACCCATTGCTAAGGTCACCAACGAGCTCCCAATCACCATATTCTGCAACTCCTTTGTGTTCCTCCTTCTCTGTCTAGCTCTCTGCAACTCTTGATACCCTCTCCTTCTTGGAATGCTTCTCTCCACTGTCCTGGTTCCAGTTTCTTGTCCTTCTGCCCACCTCTCCTCCAGGCCTTACCTGTAGGCAGGCGCAAGTTTATTCCTGGCCCTCTGTACTTCTCTTCCACCATGTACTACTACAGATAAAAAGCACAATATCCAATAGTAAGAGAAGTAAATGTGATGGTTAATTTTATGTCAACTTGGATAGGCCATGGTACAAACATCATTCTAGATGTTTCTGTGAAGGTAGTTTTTTTTTTTTAAAGATTCTATTTATTTATTTGAGACAGAGAGAATGAGAGATAGAGAGCACGAGAGGGAAGAGGGTCAGAGGGAGAAGCAGACTCCCCGCCGAGCAGGGAGCCCGATGTGGGACTCGATCCCGGGACTCCAGGATCATGACCTGAGCCGAAGGCAGTCGCTTACCCAACTGAGCCACCCAGGCGCCCTGTGAAGGTAGTTTTTAATGAGATTAACATTTAAGTCAGTGGACTCTGAGTAAAGCAGATGACCCTCCATGGTGTGGATGGGCCTCATCCAATCAGTCAAAGGCCTTCATAAAAACAAGATTGATGTCCACTGAGCAAGAAAGAATTCCGCCAGCAGACACCCTTTGGACTCAAACTGCAACCCTAAGTCTTCCCCAGGTCTCCAGCCTGCCAGCCTACCCTGCAGATTTTGGGCTTGCTAAGCCTCCACAATCATGTGAAACAATTACTTAAAATACACACACACACACACACACACACACTTTTGGTTCTGTTTCTCCGTGAACTCTAATACACTAAGTGATAACTAAATGTTAACTAAAACCCTCCCAAACTCTTTTCCTTAATGAGATTACTCTCATAGATCCAAGGCTGTTGGGCCCAAGAGTCCAGATGCCCAGGTCTTAGTTCCGGGTCTGCCCGTGGCTGGGTGGATGCTCTTATCCAAGTCCCAGTCTTGCTCATATCAATCAACAGCCACTCCAGCTGCCCAACCCCTCAAGGCAAAACCCAAGAGATTTGGTTGGCATCTCCTTTACTCCCCAGGTCTGATCCAGCAGCAAGCTCTTTCCCTTTCGCCTCCAGAGGGTCTCCTGGACGCACGCATTGGGCTCCATCTGCTCGGCCAGCACCCGGCCTGCTGGTGCTGTCTCCCACCTGCCCTCCTACCCCACCATCCGCAGCAGCCAGAGCGATTTCTAAAATCACTCTGATTCTTTAAAAAACATAAATCATCTCATAGCAATGTATTAGTTTCCTATGGTTGCTGTGACAAATCACCCCCCCTCAGCGGCTTCAAACACGCAAATGTATCATCTTACAGTTCTAGAGGTCAGAAGTCTGAGATGGGTTACTGGGGCTGCGTGCCTTTTCCACCCTCCAGAGGCCGCCCAACTGCGGGGACTCATGGCCCCTCCTTGCATCACTTTGACCTTCGCTCCGGTCATCACATCTCCTCTGATGCCGATCCTCCCACCTCCCATTTATTATTAGACCCCTTGTGATTCTATGGGCCCACCTGGATGACCCAGGATAGTGTTCCCATCTCAAGAGCCTTAACATATGCACAGGTTTTGGGGATTCAGATACAGACATCATTGGGGGTGTCTAGCATAGCTCTTAAATCCTCCCAATGGGTCCCCCTCTGCACTTAGAATTAGAGGCAAACATCCCCCCCCCAACTTCAAAGACCCCCGGGGCCTGCCCCTACTCACCTGCTCTGCTGTGGCAGTTACATCGCTGTCCCCTGCGTGCGCCAAACATGCTTTCCCTTCTTCCTTCAATGTTCTTCTGCTCCTTCTTGTCATTTAGGCCTCTGCTCAGATGTTACCTCCTCAGAGGGGCTTTCTCTAGTCCAAAGTAGCGTTCATGGGCCATTTTGAATTATTTTCCTCATTGCCCTTAATCGCTGCCTGATGTTCTCTTGTTGATTATTTGTTTGTTGGTTGTTCATCTCCCCCATTAGAATACAGACATCTTCAAAGCTAGGACCCTGTCGCACCAGCCTCGCTGGCCCCGGAATTCAGCTAGCGTTCGTGGAATGCATCAGTGAGCCTTGTACTCATTTTCCCAATAATCATACGTTCTGTCTTATGCTTCTGTTTTTTTTAAGATTTTATTAATTTATTTGTTTGCGAGAGAGAACATGGGGGGAGGGCAGAGGGAGAGGGGAAAGAGAATCCTCAGGCAGACTTCCTGCTGAGCGCAGAACCTGACATGGTGCTCGATCCCAGGACCCTGAGGTCATCACCTGAGCCGAAACCAAGAGTTGGACGCTTAAAAGACTGAGCCCCCCCAGGCGCCCCGTTGTCAGCTTCTTTTGAGGAGTAAATGAGGTAATGATAACTACCACTTTTTGTTGCCAATAATGAGTCAAGCCCTGCACTAGGAACTTTACCCTTAACATAGAACGTTCATGTCTTAGTTCAAGGTCATTAGTGGCAAGCCAGCTCGAGGAAAAGGAGGTTTATTGGAAGGCTGCAACCCATAATCTGTAAGCATCTAAGGAGAGGAAACAAAAATAGGAGATATGGGCTGCTTCCTGGGGACCAGGGAGGTGATGGTCATCATTCCCCATCCCTCCCTCTAGAGGCCACCTGGTCCTTCAGCACCACTCTGTCTGCGCAAGGGTGCCTTCTCTCTGCAGACCAGCTTCTTCTGCTTCCACATGGCCACTCATGGCCCAACAGAGCCTCAACTCTGCTACCTTACAGCATAGCTGCCCAGGATCTACTTCTGTCTCCCAGGGTCCCCAGCCCATTCCAGAAAGAGAGCATCCAATTGCCCTGCAGAGAGTCCATTATCGACCCCTGATGCCGTCACCTGTAGGCAGGATGATGAGGTCATTAGACACCTGTTGCTGCCTGGGCACGTGCCCTCAGGACTGATTGTGGACGGGGAACAGTTCCAAAGAAAGGAGTGTCGTGACCAGGCAGGCACCCCCAAAACACGGCTGCCGTGATGCAGAGCGCTTGTCACATTCCGACACGTAGTGCGTCCTCATCAAACATTCTCCCCGCTCCCACCTCCCTTCCATTTTCTGGGCCCGTAGTTCTCTGGCTTCCTAATACACCTGTCTCCAGCCTGGTTCTCTTATCTTCACACCTGTCAATACTTCAAGCTGCCCGCCATGTCTTCAGATTCAGGCTAGAAAATGCCAGATTGGGACGCCTGGTTGGTTCAGTCAGTTGAGCATCTGCCTTTGGCTCAGGTCATGATCTCAGGGTCCTGGGATCAAGTCCCACGTCAGGCTCCCTGCTCAGCGGGGAGCCTGCTTCTCCCTCTCCCTCTGCTGCTCCCCCTGCGTGTGCTCTCTCTCTCTCTGACAAATAAATAAATAAAATCTTTTAAAAAAAGGAAAAGCCAGATTCCTCTTCCCCTGAAATTGGCTCATGTCCCCAGTTCTCCTGTCTCTGACCCAGCCCAACTCCAAACCCTGCATCTCCCTTACCCATCTCAGGCCCTCGGAAGGAGTGCCTGCCTTCCTGCCCCCACCCCCGGGGCGCATCACTGTCTCCTCCCGACCCTTGGTCTTTATCCCTTGAGAGTGAGTGTCCACACTCGCCCAACGCAGGGCAGAGCACAGTGGCGAAGCTCGATGCTCTGGAGCCAGACAAACCTGGGCTCTGACCAGCTCTGCTCGTTCATTATGTCTCTTGAACTTGACAAGTTCAGTTTCCTCGTGTGTAAAATGACAATAGTGATCGTTCCCACCTCATAGGGCCATTGTGAGAACTGATATAATTCATGTGAAGCAGGCATATGCATATTTTCTCAGTGATTGATTAGGTTCTAGCAAAATGTGCCAGCAAAACAAAGATAAGACAGAGTCCCTGGCTTTAAGAAACCTGAAATTTCCTGATAGGTCTGCGTCACTCACGACAATAGCCTTTTGACTTCCTGCTTGACAAGGCCCCTCTGGCGATACATGAACTACTCATTATATTGTATAACATTAATTATACTTAACTAGCTCCCAGTTATAAGAGCAATGACGATTATTTAGAAAACATATAGGAGGATTAGAACGGCCCTTAATCCCCACTCTGTAGTAGAATTCCTTCCTTCCAGGTATGTTGTTTTGCAACAATCATGTCACTTATCATGTACAGTGTGTATCAATTGTCATTTTGCAAGTATTGGGGTAGGCCATTAAAGGTCCTTTGAAATATCATTTTGAACAGCTTCTGGAGGCAGAGTGGTGAACGTTAACAACACATATTTACCCCCTTCCATTGTTAGACACTTGGGGGTGGCAAATAATGCACAATGCACAGCATCACTGCACGGGCCCTGCCGCTGGAGGCCTGGTGTTTACACCTGCAGTTGACTTAGTGCTCATGACAATGCTGGGAGCAGATGTTATCATCCTCATCGTATGGGACGAGGTGACAGGGCTTGACCCTTCAGGCTGCTCCCCCTGAGGTGCCCCAGCCACTGATGACACACTCTGGGTCTGGGTCTGGGTCCACATCTGTGTGAATGGCCACCCATCTCCCCCAGGTCAGTTAATGCCGTAGGCGCTGGCGTGAACGCATCCAAGGCTCTTCATCAGTCTCGCCAATGTGCTTTCCTGCACCCCGACGGTGCCTGGCACGCGGGAGACGCCTGAGAAATGTCGAGCTGACAAATGAAAAAGGTGACAGTGTTTGTCTTTTTCATCATATCACCTACACTGGCTAGTCTCTTTAAAGAAAAAAAAAAAACCTGTGCTAATTTGACAGGCAGAAACGTTTTCGTTGCTTTAACTTGCATTTCTTCGATGACTGATAAAATGGAATATATTTTACAAACGTCTTTAGGGACGCCTGGGTGGCTCGGTTGCTGGGTGTCTGTCTTTGGCTCAGGTCATGGTCCCAGGATCCTGGGATCAAGCCCCGCATCGGGCTCCCTGCTTAGCGGGAAGCCTGCTTCTCCCTCCCCAGCTCCCCCTGCTTGTGTTCCCTCTCTCACTGTGTCTCTCTCTGTCAAATAAATAAATAAAATCTTTTTTAAAAAGGTCTCTCATTTCGATGCCATTTGCAACAACGTGGATGGAACTGGAGGGTGTTATGCTGAGTGAAATAAGTCAATCAGAGAAAGACATGTATCATATGACCTCACTGATATGAGGAATTCTTAATCTCAGGAAACAAACTGAGTGTTGCTGGAGTGGTGGGGGGTGGGAGGGATGGGGTGGCTGGGTGATAGACATCGGGGAGGGTATGTGCTATGGTGAGCGCTGTGAATTGTGCAAGACTGTTGAATCACAGATCTGTACTTCTGAAACAAATAAAGCAACATATGTTAAGAAAAAAGAAAAAGAAGAAGATAGCAGGAGGGGAAGAATGCAGGGGAGTAAGTCGGAGGGGGAGACGAACCATGAGAGACGATGGACTCTGAAAAACAAACTGAGGGTTCTAGAGGGGAGGGGGTTGGGGGAATGGGTTAGCCTGGTGATGGGTATTAAAGAGGGCACGTTCTGCGTGGAGCACTGGGTGTTATGCACAAACAATGAATCATGGAACACTACATCAAGAACTAATGATGTAATGTATGGTGATTAACATAACAATAAAAAATTTTTAAAAAGAACTAATGATGTAATATATGGTGATTAACATAACAATAAAAAAATTTTTAAAAAGGGTCTCTCATTTCTCTCCTGCGAATTTTGTATCCGTATCATTTGCCCCCTTAATCTACTGGGGTCTTTGTGGGTCCCCCCGCCGTAAGCTGCATAAGATTGTTATACGACAAGAATATGAATTATCTGCTTATCAGATTCATTGCAACTATTTCCCTTCGCCTCTTGTTAGCCCTTCACCTCGGATTACATTATTTTGTCCCCAAGGGCTCCTGAGTGTGCATCCATTCGTTTGGTTCGACCATGAGGCTCAAAAAGCAGGCAGCCATGGCACCTCAGACTTTTCCTGTATCTCTCAGATCCTTGTCAGGAGCCTGAGCACAAAGCAGGTTCCTAAGAATCATTCTTCGGGGTCACGTGACATTTCATGTGCTTTGTGGACACTCTCACTTCTTTTGATCAAACGTTCCCCCACAGGGAAGGGATTACCATTTCCATTTTGCCAATGAGGCACAGAGAGGCTAAGTGACCTGCCTGTGAGCCGGACCGATTGTAAGTGACCAAGCCTGGATCTGAATTCAAACCGTCTGGCCCTATGTCCATGCCTTGTTGGGCCACCGAGATGCGGCGGAAAGCCCCAAGCAATACTGCAGCAACTACAGCTGATCTAGGCCCCGAACTCCTTTTTCTTGCAGGTTGGACTCACAGCTTCTGCCGAGCTATTGTTTTCACCAGTGTCCATGACTCCGTGTGTGTGTGTGTGTGTGTGTGTGTGTGTGTGTGTGTGTGTGTGTGTGTGTTGCATAGGAGGAGGGGAGGGAATGAAATAAGGAAGAGAATGGGGCTGAGAAGGATTGTGGAAGGCCTTGAATGCCAAACCAGAGAGTCAGACTGTACTTTGTAAAGGATACTCAGATTCTCCACCCACATCCCTGCCCCTTCCAGAAAACAAGGGCCAGCCCCACCCAGACTGCAGGGCCCATGGTGGGGAAGCCCGAGACCTTGGCCGTGGGAGGTGGCAGAGCTGAGAGAACCTCAGGAAGTCTTGGCCATCAGTGCTCCTTCACCTCACAGAGGAGGGAAGCAGGTCCAGCTATGGGAGGTGACTTGCCCAAGGTCACACTACAATCTAGAGGCTGGAGGCCAGGAGTCCCAACTCCCAGCTGAAGCTCCCATCTCCTAACCACCCAGCATCTCAAAAAAACCCGGGTGTCTATAAGGAGACGGGGCTGAAGCTCTCATTCACTCTCTCACTCATTTCATTTATTCAACTCGTACGTATGAAGCATTTACTATATACCAACTTCTAAACTGAAACCAAACAAAACTAGACAGCAATGGCTAACAAAACAGACTTGGTCCCTGCCCTTGAGGGCAGCCCAGAGGAGGAGAGGGACAAGTAATATAGCAATCACAATTCAGGGGAATGGTGCTCGCTTTGGGATCAATCAGAGGTAGTAGGACCCCCAGGCAAGGTGGACAAGCCATGAAGGGGTCCTGAAGAAAGTGACTCTCAGCTGGGTCCAGACAGCACAAGCTGGTTAGGCCAAGAGTGGGAGGGGAGGTCTATATTGAGGGCAAGAGCACAGGGGCAGTCCTGGAGGCTGAAGGTCAGTTATCAGCAGAGACCCACAGGAGGTAGGAGGTATCTGAGTGCAGTGTGTGTGTGTGGCGGGGGAGGGGGGAATTGAGAGAAGATGCTACATACACAGAGCTGCTGGGGGCGGCCTGAGACTGAGTGCACGCAGGCTTGTGCCGGCCCCTCCTCCTGTGAGCCTGCCCTAGACACGAGTCACCCAGAACAGCCCACACAGCTCGTCAGGGTCAGGTGCTGGGGCCCCGGGACTCTGGAGGGAGGGGACGATGGACAGCCCCTCGCCATCCTGCAGGGTGACCCTCTAGTGCTGTTCAGGGCCTGAGCAAGCCGAGGTGTGGGGACAACGGGTATTGGTGGAGGGACGGGGTGGCTGGGACAGGTGCAGGAGTCAGGTGGGAGCTCCTCTGAGGAGAATGAATCTGTGCATCGTGGTGGGAATGTCTGTGGATCTGCATGCTCATCAGTGGCACGTGGGTGTATGGCTGTGATATGAACCTGCGTCCATGGGGATGTGAGCCCATGTCAGTGTGTGTGTCCAAGTGTGTGTGTTTGGATGTGTGGCAATCAATGGTTATGGGCACATGCTTGCACCAGCTGGGGTTGGTAGAGGCCCAGGTTTCTGAATGCAGAGCATACATGGAAGCCCTCACAGGCATCCTGAGAACATGTAAGGATTTCTGTGTGTGTCCATGAGAATGGGGGGGGGCGGACAACATAACCCATCATATGACGTTCTCATGCTAGGGCACCTACCCACACAGAACAGCTGTGGTCATCTGGGCCTGCTTAGCAGGGAAGTGGACAGAGCAAGGGCTTTATAGCCAGACAGACCCAGCTCTGCTACTTACTTGGCTGTGCGACCTTGAGAGTCACTTAACCTCTCTGAGCTTCAGGCGAAGAAAATAATTGACCTACCTCCTAGAGGTATGACAGAATGACCGGTACAAATTCATTTCTTCAACATGTATTTACTGAGTGCCTACCAGGTGCCAGGCATGGTGTTAGGCACTGGGGTTACAACACTGAGAAAAATCTCAGCCCTCATGGAGTTACATTCTGGTATGTACATACTAATATGTGCATTGTCCTGAGGCAATGCCTGGCACACAGTAGGTACTCAATAAATGCTTACTTCTTGCCCTTTCCTCCTACCTGGTATTATTTCCCAGGTGAGGAGCTCGGCCGTTCTTGACTCCAGCCCTGGTTCCTGCAGAAGCCTGCTTCAAGGGCAGGAATCGGGTGGGAAATGCTGTGAACCCTGCAGGTGCGCAATAGTTAAAAGCACAGCAGTAGCCAGTGCTGCCCTTGGCCTTGGGGCGGGGAGGGGAAGAAGAGTTTCTGTCCTGACTGCTCCCCCTTGCGGCTGGGAGAAGAGGTCCCCATCAGGGGTCGCTGGGCAGCCCCAAGCATCCGCAGCACCCCTCCTTTCCCAAAGGCGGATGGTCCTGAGGATTTGGGGGCTGGACAGGAAAACGGTAAGAGCCAGAAAAGGCTGCTGCTCCTCCTCATCCAGGCAGGATGCTGTCCTAACAGAGGTGGAGGCCCAAATGGGAATGTTTGCCAAAGGAGAGAATTCCTAAGGGTGTAGCCTATCCTGGAGTGGGGACAGGTCACCTGGCTTCAGGATAGAGTCACCAAGCTTTTACTGAGCACCTACTTAGGGTCAGGTGCTTTGGTGGCCACGACTTCAGAGGGTCCTGACCACAAAGCTTATATTGTGCCCACCTTGCAGGGAAGCAAACCAAAGCTCAGAGAAGTGAAATGTTTTGCCCCAAATCTCAGAGCAAGTCAGTGGCTGAGAGGATCTGCACTTGGGTCTGTTCTGACTCCAAGGTCAGAGGAGAGAAGGAGGAGGCCCTGGTTTGCCTAAGAGCCCAGAGTATGAGCAGGGAAGGGAGGGGCATGGGGGCACTGGGGGGCCTCTGACAGCAGGGCTCTGACTTGGGCCCCCAACGAATACGTGTGCCGAGCTCCCTAGGTGCTCTGGGCTCAGCGAGATCTAACAAGGAAAATCCTCCCACCTGCTTTGGAGGTCTGGGCCGGGGGAGCAGTGGCTGTGAGTCATAGACTGGAGGGTCAGTGTGGGGGAAGCAGAGGGAGGTAGGGTGAGCCCTGGACAACCCAGCTCCTTACTCACCGGTTCTCAGAGCTCCTCAGCCCCACAGCAGCTCACCACGATGCCTGCCCTCTAGGGACCTGGGGAGCCTGGTGGAGGGTTGGTGAGCCTGCCTGGAGCGCCCCAGGCAGGAGCTGTCTGGTTTGGTCTGACTGAGCCATGACGGAATCCACCTGTGGTTGGCAGGCACTGGGGTAGGTGGGGAGGTAGAAAGGGGGGACTCTTGTTTCCAAGTTCATGGCTCAGATCTGGGAACTAGGATTGGTGGACAGGAGGTGCCAACCCATGGACTATTGGGGCAGGGAGTCATCACCCTGACCCTTCAGCCTAGTGATTTGTCCCTCCCCCCCACACAGCCTTTCTTTCACCTGGAGCTTCTGGAGAGTTCTCCTGGAGTGTGTGTGTGACTAGGCTGAGCCCTGACAGGCATTAGGAGAGGTGTTTATCATCTCCCATCCTACCCACCCCGGGCCCCCAGAGTCAGGTGGGGCTGGTCCCCCTTCAGTAATGTTCCCAGCCTGCCCAGAAGCAGGGGAGCAGTTGACTTCCTCCCTCAGCCGCCATCCCAGCAAGTCCACCTCTGGTCCTAGGAACCCAGCAACCCTCCCACCCATCTAATCCCCAGCCCCTCCCCCAGGCCTCCCAGCAAGTGGAGCTGGGTGGGAATGTGGGAATGAGCTGAGTATGCAAAGTGTGCATGAGTGTGTAGAAAAGTGTGGGTGTGTTAAGGAGTGTGAATGTGGGAGGTTTCACTACCCTCGTTTCCGTGTGTGTCTGTGTTGTGGGAGACCGGGCTGCTGAGCATGCACACATGCACAGCTGTGTAAGTGGGGGGTGGAGTCAGGCATCACGGACCCTCACTGTTCTCAGGGACCTTGGAAATCTTTCTACCCCACCCGGTGCCCCTGCACTTAGTGTAGGAGCAAATAGGCACACGGGGGTGCCTGTGGGGACAGGAAGGAGGGAGTAGTAAGTTACAATGAGCGGGACTCTGTTCCAGGAGCGCAGGCTGGCTGCCAGGCACCAGGCCAGGTGCTCGCACACAGGACTTCAGCTGCCCCAACAATCCGTGAGGTAAGGAAGGTTTGACGACCCCATTTTATAAGCAAGGAAACTGAGAGGCTCGGAGGACGAGGGCAAGGTCACATGACTCAGAGGGTCAGCATCTAGACTGGAGCCCAAGACTCCATCCCGGCCCCCCTCTGGCATGCAAGGCTCACCTGTGACTTGTGACCTGTTCGGATAGTGGAGGACCTGGGCGGGGTTGGGGTGGGGGGCTGCGTGTGAGGCCCCCGGGGGGGACAGGTTCATAGGCGTGAGGCTGTGCACACCGGGCGGTGCGTGTGGGCTCACGCACATCTGTGGCAGCCGAGGCATGATGGCGGTGTGCACACCCACGCGTGGTGGAGTGGAGGTGAATGTGACCTGAGTGCGGGGAGGGTGAGGGAGTGGACCCGGAAGGTCTGGGTTGGCGGGGAGGGGGAGGGGAGAAGGAGGGGGGAGGGGAGGGAGGGAGGGGGGAGAGGAAGGGGGGTGATGTGGGAGTCCGTGTGCCTTTGAGTGAGGGTGTGTGAAGCTCCAGTTTTCCTTTCTTCTCTCTCTTCGCTGACTTCAACCAGGAACAGATGTCTGAGAGGCTAACGAATTGGAAACATCTGAAACAACTGTCCGAGCTGAAGTGTAATAAATAGACCTTTCATCACGTTCCCTGGAAGGGGGTCGCTGCGGACAGGCTCCAGGGAGTATCCAGAGGGGCTGGGAATTGAGAGTGGCCGGAGGATGGGTGGGTGGGAAAGACAGACAGACTGGCCTCCCCTCTCTCGGGATGGAGCTGCTGCCCCAGGAGGATGGGCAGGGAGACCTGCCCGCAGCCCCTCCTAGCAAGCACAAGGCTGGTTTTTCTGTCCGCGTGGTGGGCTTAGTGTCAGTTCTGGGGTCTGAAGCCTGGCACCCTGAGGAGGAAACATTGTTAGCTTGGAGACAGGGTGACAGTTGACCACACGTGATGCTGAAGGCTAATAAGCTGGCCCGAGCAACCCCGCAGGCACACACCCTCACCCCCTCAGCCCGGAGCTCCTCGGCCTGGCTTCTGCAGCCCCCTGACGACGCACACCAAGGCCTCCTCCTGGATTTCAGCTTTCCAAAGGAAGGTGCGTTGTCCTTCCTGCCCCCAGATGTCTGGGTTTGAAGGGTCCACTAAGAAAACTACAGAGGCTGGAGCTGGTGGGGGCAGGCAGGGGCCTGGAGACGGGTGTCCAACATGGGGTGTCCTGGCAGGACTCACCCCAGGCCCACATCTGCCACAGCGGTAGACACACATTCCTGAGAACCACGCAGGAATAGAGGCCCAGGGGCCTCGACCTGACAGGAGCTGGATGCAGCACCCAGGAATTCCAGGGAAGGAGGGATGGGCAGAGGTGGGCCCAGTGAGTGGGAGACTCCAGTCTAGGCCATTGAGAGCCCAGGTGTGGGAGGAGGTCAGACCACGGGCTTAGGATGGACAAAGGCTTCTGAGAAATTTGGGCTCTGGGGAATTTGTCTCAGAAACCCCAGAGGCTGCATCCCCAAGGAAAGGGCCTCAGGGGCCGGTCCCCATTTCATTCTTGGGTCTTTGTTGAGGGGTCTCTAAGTAGCAGTGAAACTTTCCCCTGATCCATCAAAGCCAAATAAAAGAGAAGGTGGAGGGTCCTGACTCCACCACTCACCCACCATCTGTGTGACCTTGACCACATTTGTAAGCTGCTGGGCCTCAGTCTGTCTCTGTACAATAGGGGTACATTAGCCCCTGCCTCGCAGGGCTGCTACAAAGATTCTATGGGATGAAATGTGAGCACCCACTATAGGATTTGGGCAAAGATCAATGCTCCATTCAACAGCTGTTGACTGAGGCTTTACTCTGGGCCAGGCTCTGGGCTCAACTCTGGAATTTGTAACAATGACCTAGACATCCTGCCCTCTGGGCTTTTGCACCTGCTGTTCCTTCTGCCTGCAACACCCTTCTTCCCACTCTTCACCTGGCTGATCCTACTCACCCTGCAGGTCTCACCTTGAACGTCCCTGCCTCAGGAGACCCTTCCCCAATCCAGTGCCTAGGTTAGGACCCCCTGCTTTGTGCTCCCCTAAAACCCTGCCTTCACCCACTACAGCGCCCATTGCACATCACTGGGACTACTGGATCAAAGATGACATCCCATTTTGTTTTCTAGCCCCCGAGACTTGGAGCTCATCGAGGGCAGGCACTACATCGTCCAACACCTTACTCATTGCCGTACCCCAGCACCTATAGGGTGTGGCCAGCAGTTGCCAATTTTTTAAGCTAACATTTACTTGACACTGACTGTGTACCCATTGGTGCGCTCTGAGTTTACCTACAATAACTCATTCAATCTTAACAATCCTTGAGGAGGGTACTCTTACTATCTTTTAGAGAAGATAATTAATGGCCGCAGGTTAGGCAGCTAATAAGAATGATGAGTAAATAAATGAATGAGTCCCAGAAACCATGCCCCCCCCCCCCCCCCCACCCCGGGAGGGAGGGGTTAACCCTGGAATGAATGAGGGGAGTAAATGAAAGGAGCCAGGGTGACCTAGAGCTCAGGCCTTAGGCCCAATAGAGGCAAGTCTTATTATAGCTCACTCTCAAGGTGCTCATTCTGGTCCCTTTGGCCCCAGACAGGGTGAGGCGCCTCCTCCTTCACAAGACCCTCATCCCTTGCCTCTCCCCTACCTCAAAGCCCAGGCCCCTGGCCCTCCCTGCTAAGCCCCTGCCCAGACCTGGGGGGCCAAATCAGCTCACCTGCTCAGGTTTCCTGACCTACCCTGTCTTGGTCCCCACCCCCACATTTTCCCTGTCTGCTGAGGGCATCGGCCTTTGGCCATCAGCCATGGTCATTGTAGGGACAGAGGCCTGAGCCTCTTGCCCTTCCTCCTTTGTTTAAGCAACAAATAAGCCGAATGTGCTCAGCTTGGACTGGACAAGGTGTCCTCCCTAATCCAAACCAATGCTTCCCTTTGGCAAGGGCTCCCTGTGAATCTTCCTACCCACCCACCCGTCCCCAGAGCCCCATCTCTTTGAAGACCAGCCTCAGGCTCTAGCACCTGAGGCTTGGAGTCACTGGAGGTGGTTCCCAAAGGACCAGAGCAATAAGATCCATCTGACCAAAGTTCTCATATCATGAGAACTCCTTGACCTTGGGGCCAGGACCAAGAGCTGGGCTCTCCCTGGGTGACGCTGCAGCAGCTTGAGAGGGCTGGGGAGAGCCCGCCAGGCAGGGGCTGGATGACACACTTTCAAGTCCTTTCCAGCACTGGAACCTAGGGTTCCTTGCATGTAGCCCTGCCCTAAGAATGAGAACACGTCTGAGTGTGTCTGTAACAAGCATCAGCACGTGTGTCTTTGGGTATGCCTGTTTGTGCATGCCCGAGCATGTGACTCCAGCAGTGTGTTTGAGTGTATAAGTGACTTCAAGTGTCTACGTAGGTCTCCGTGGGCCCACACGGCTGTGATGGGGCGGGTTGGTGTGCAGTGGGAAGGAATAAGGAGCGCCAGCTGCTTGACATTCACACCCTGCCCCGTTGCAGTGGCCTCTGCCTCGCCGGAAGCCTGGCTTGGACTCAGAGGATTTTGGACCTTTTGAGAAGGCGGCATCCCGGCCCCTTGTAGTCACCCAGACAGACCCGCTGGGTGGGGAAGAAACCCGAGCCTTTGGAGGTTCCCGTGGGCCTAACTCAGTTACACGCTCATTACGCAGCTTCTCCACTGTGAACCCAACACTGTGGGGGCGGAGCAGGATGCCATATGTCCCCCACCCCTACCAGCTCTGCAGCCACTGCCCCCCCCACCCCGCCATGTCCTCCTTCAGGGTGTGGGGAAAGGCAGAGGGAGGGAGCCCTGGAAAGGGATGAGGGGCCCCAGCCCTGCTTTCAGGGAGCCCTAAGCAGAGGGAGGGGACTAGAGATGCCTATAGCGGGATGTTTCTTCCATCCCCCTAAAGGACAAGGGATGAAGGCAGTGGGGGCTGGTCTCAGCCCCCACCAGACCCATGCTTTAAAGGACTCCCCTCAAAAAGCCTGTTTGTTCCCTGCCCCTCTGGGCAGGCACTCGGGCAGGGAGCAAGGGCTGGGGGCACAGCTCAGACTCACTCTGAGAAGTGGGAGAGGCCTGACGGTTCTCCCCTCACACGAGATGCACAGTCACTCACACCCCCAAACCTTCACAATTAGACGTGCGGTTTGCAAAACCCAACGCCAGCCTAATGAGAAGCATATTGTCTCCCAGAAGAAGCTAGAAGGAGAGGAGAGGGCAGCTCAGCACCCTGCCGCCCTGGGGAGGGCCTCCAAGCCGGAGGGAAGGAGGCCAGCCAGTCCCTTTGCCCAGCCCCTCCAGCCCCCCACTCTCCTCCCCCCTCTCCCTGCAACAGGGTCCCCAGGCCTTTCGCCTTCCCTCCTGGGGGGTCATTTGGGAGCCAGATGTGGAGCTCCAGCCTCTGCAAGGGAGAGGAGCCAAGGGAGAGAGACGGAGAGTGGCCCTTGGAATCAAACAGATGGATACCCTGGAATTCAGGCTCCACCACTTGCACATGAGCTGTGCGATCTTGAGTGAGTTTCCGGACCTCTCTGAGCCTTCGTGCCAACACTGCCACGCCCAGGGGTTGCCCGAGGATTAAAGTAGATCATGAACTTAACAACTATGAAGCAGTGCCGGAGGGCGGTAGGTGCTTCCCACTAGGAGACTCCTCGGGGATGCAGAGGAGGGGAAGGACGCAGGGATGTGTGTAGGGGTGTTATTTTTTAGCTCAGGAGGCAGCAGGCCCTGTGGGTGGAGGCCAGTGCTGGGTGTTCAGACAGGAGGCCTGTGGGAAATCCAGCTGTGCCCCCAGGCTCCCTTGGGGCAGTGGGCAGGTCCTGGCCCCTCCACCATGGAGCATAGAGGAGAAACTGCCAGGCTCCGTCCCTGCCCAGGGTTACCAGGTGTGACCGCGGACCAGCCAGTGCCCTGTCCAAACCAGGATTTCCTCCTTGGTAAAGCAGAGAGGGTGCTCGTCCTACCTACCTCAGAGCGGCGACCTCAGAAGTAAAGATCCATCAAGGGCTCCCGGAGGTGCCTGGCGCTGGGTGAGCCCGCAAAGAAATTCCTCTCTCTCTCTCTCTCTCTCTGTCTCTCTCTTAATCTATTCAAAACCATCGGATATTTACTGATCACTTTTTTTTTGAGATTTTATTTATTTTTTGAGAGAGAGAATGAGTGGGGGAGGGAGGGGCAGAGGGAGAGGGAGAAGCAGACTCACCGCTGAGCAGGGACTCGATCCCAGGACCCTGAGATCATGACCTGAGTTGAAGGCAGAAACTTAACTGCTTAACCGACTGAGCCACCCAGGTGCCCCTGATCGAAGCACTTTATATACAGTATGGTATTTAACCCTTAAAATGCCAGAGGGACAAGCCAAATGTCCGTGAGCTGGTGAACGGACAGACACGCGGTACACCTGTAGCAGAATGGTCCTGAGCTCTAGAAAGCGGGGAGGTGTGGCGACCTGCTACAGCGCGGACGGAAGTCAGACACTGAAGACCACACCCTGTAGGATTCCACTTACAGGAAATGTCCAGAAAAGGCAAATCTATAGAGACAGAACACAGACAAGTAGCTGCCTGGGGTTCAGGGTGGAAACCGGGAGGGAGGACAAATGGGCACAAGGGATATTTGGGGGTGATGGAAGCGTTCTGAAATTGGACTGTGGTGCTGGTCGTGCCACTCTGTACATTCACTAAGGATCATTGGATTGTACACTTAAAACCAGTGGGTTTTACAAGTGAGTTTTATTCCTTTAAAAAGGCTATTTAGGGGCGCCTGGGTGGCTCAGTTGGTTAAGCAACTGCCTTTGACTCAGGTCATGATCCCGGAGTCCCAGGATCGAGTCCTGCATCGGGCTCCCTGCTCAGCAGGGAGTCTGCTTCTCCCTCTGACCCTCTCCCCTCTCATGTGCTCTCTCTCTCTCTCTCTCTCTCATTCTCTCTCTCAAAAAAATAAAATCTTTAAAAAAAAAAGAAAAAAAAAGCTATTTAAATAACAGCCTATAAGATGAACATTATCCCTTTTGTGCTCAAAACAATTCACAGGAAATTTCTGGAGTTCAATGCCAGGTCTGTTTGCTTCCAAAGCCTAGTGTTCAAGTCCTTTCATTTGGGAGATAAAAAACAGACAAACAACCTGAGGTGGACATTCTGAGTCCAGTTGGCTCTCCACTTAGTATCCAAGAACTGACTCACAGAAGTGAGGAGAGGAACAAGGAGTGGGCAACGGGCCCCAGAAACTGTTGTTCCCCAGCAAAGGGCTGCTGCCCTACCGGGGGAGGGGGGCAGTGGAGATGCCATTAGTTTTTCATCCAATATACTGTACATTTAAAGCTGTGTTCTGAGCACCTATTAAATGCCAGGCTTTACACGCAGCATCGTACGGTACTCATTTCTGCGTTTCACAGTAATACTACAAAGTAAGAATTATTATTTCCAGTTTGCAGATGAGGAAACAGAGACTCAAGTGGATGAAGGAGCTTGGCCAAGGCCACACAACTGCGCACCAGGTGGGCCTTCAGAAGCAGGTGAACGTCCAAAGCTTCCTCCGCTCTTCCCAGTTTGCCAAGCGGCCTCCGATGGCCCGCCCTCCGGTTCTCTCTGTCTCTCAAAGTCTCTACGTCTCCCTCCTTTGGTCTCTGTCTTCCCAGCTCCCTCTTCCATCTGCCTGTTTTCTTTGTCTCTTTTTGCTTGCCTCTGTCTCTGTCTCTGTCTCTGTGTGTGTGTCTCTGGCTCATTTATTTTTTAATAACCACAATAATGAGAAAAGCTCCTTTCCGACCCTCCTGGGGAGGGAGACAAAAGGAGGGGAGTTCAGGGGAGAGGGGGAGGGATAACCTCCCCTCTTGCTCCTGAGAAATTTAATAAAGGGCCTGAGAAAGTGCTGGGCTCCCCCGGGCAGTACCCTGGGAAAGGGGGCTGCCCCCTCCCCCACCACAGACAGCGGCTCTGCACGGGCCTGGGGTCAGGGGAGGGAATGTCTCCGTGCTGGGCCCCCTTCTCCAGCTCACAGGCTTTATCTCTCCCCTCCCTGCTGGTGGGAGCAGTCCCCCCAGCTAATCCGCCCCTGAATATGGTCCATACCATACCAGACTCCCTCCCCTTGACCCAGACCTGCCCGCTTTCCCAGGAGAGCTGCTCAGAGGGGAGAATCACTCATGAATTGTAGCCTCTGGACTCACAGGAGGCCAGGCAGTCCAGCCCCCTGCCGCGTCCAGGCCAGCTCCCCACAAGGCTGTGCCCAGCCCCCCCACCGATGTCTGCCAAGATGGGGCTGGGCCAGCCCACCCCCATCCCAGCCCGGGAGGAACCTGATGCCAAAGTGCTCAGCTGACTCCAAGACCCTCCCCAAAGGCCCCAGCCCCCACAGGAGAGAGCCCAAGGTCCTGGGAGGGAGAAGCCTCAGCCCTCTCCTCTGCCCCCTTGAGGACCTGCATTGGCCAAGATAGGTTATAGGCCTCCCCTAGCCTCACCTCACCCTCCGAGGGTGATTGGGAAAGGGGCTTAGCAGGTCAGGGGTAGAAGAACAGCCTGGTTCAATCTCAGGGAAAGGAAGGCCAGGTGCTGGTATGCAGCCGACACCGACCCACAGTGAGGAGCAGTTGGGTGCGTAAGATGAAGCCAACTCATCCGACAGAACACTGAGGCCAAGTCCAGTGGTACAGGTGGGCACAGCTAGTGCCAGCCAGGAATGTGCTCCAGGGTCCTGTCTGCCCGGGGAGGCTGAGGGCCCTGAGGCTGCCCAGGCATAGTCATCCTGCGGCTCCCGGGTGTCTGGACAGCCTTCCGTCCGTCAGGAAACCACACTTCGGCAAAGCAGACAGCATTTCTCACCTGGCCAGGAACGGGAAGGAGGGGCTGGGGGGCTGGGGCCCGGGGCCCAGGACTGAGCATGCATTCAGTCACTCACTGTCTCACTCTACCGCTCCCACCACCGAGCCCCAGGGATGGAGGGAGAATCCCCCAGAGGGCTTACAAAGTGGCAGGCACCGCGTTCATGCACAGTCTCGCTAGATTTTCACAGCAGTGCAACATGCTGTCTGCACTTTAAAGATGAGAAAATCAGAGGTACAGAGAAGTTAGGTCGCTTGTCTAAGGTCACACAGCCAATCAAGAGTCACAACTCGGGGCAGCTGGGTGGTGCAGTGGTCCGACTCTTGGTTTCGGCTCAGGTCACAGTCTCACAGTTGTGGGATCGAGCCCCACGTTGGGTTCTGTGCTCAGTGCAGAGTCTGCTTCAGACTCTCTCTCCCTCTCACTCACACTCTCTCTCTCAAATAAATAAATAAATAAATAAGATCTTAAAAAAAAAAAGTCACCATTCAAGCTCGGCATTGAATGGCATCGACTGGAGCATGGCTGACTCCAAGGGCCGGGCACCCGTGCTACCTTGCGGAACTCACGCACCAGAGAAGTGAGGCAGGACTGGCTTCCGGCAGAGGCTGGGAGCGGCACAACCAGGGGAGGCAAGATAGTACAAGAGGGTTTCAGAGATGGCTTCAGCCGGGACTTGGTCCTACTTCATGAGGAACAGGAGGGCAGAACGGTGACCTCACAGACACTGTCGACAGATCCCGGCTGCTGACACGCTCTGCTCAGACTAAGAGAGCTGCCCGCCTGCATGCCCGCCCGCCTGCTCACAGCCCGGGTGCCCAGTGGGCAGCCAGAAACAGCCCACACCCCCACACACCTGCGCCGAAGGGCCAGCCTTGCCTTTGCCTGGGCCCCTCGCCTGGGGCCATGGGCAGAGGAAGGGAGAGACAGCCAAGAGCTGGGGAGACAAACACCCCCCAGCTCCCAGCCTGAGTCCGCTCTATGCCAGAGCCTGCGATGGGTATTGACGAGGCCGCGGGGCAGCTCCCTGCCCCACCTTGGGGAGCCAACAGTCTGGCATTCTAGAACCTTCTCAGAGAGCTGTGGCCACGATAAGTGGAGGTAGGCACTGAGTGGAAGGCAGACAGGCCAACTCACAGAGTATGTGAGCTTCCACAGGCCCCTCTCTTGGGCTGTCAGCACGGTGAGGGAAGGCCTGGCTGATTCCTTTTCTAAATCTGCAGGAGCAGGGGTGCCTTAGTGGTTGAGTTGTTTAAGCGTCTGACTTTGGCTCAGGTCATGATCTCGGGGTCCTGGGATCGAGGGGCTCTGTGCTCAGCAGGGAGTATGCTTGTCCCTCTCCCTCTGCCCCCCACCCTGCTCGTGCTCTCGCTCTCTCACGCGCGCGAGTAAGTCAATAAAATCTTTAAAAAAAAATCTGTGGAAGCAAAAGCCAGAAAAGTAAAATATTTCCCAAATACCCCACCCCCACTGGCAAAGCACTTTGTGCCTTTTAAGACCCTTTCTTGTTCTCTCAGATTGTTTTGGTCCTGCAATCCTTCCAGATAGGAATTATTATACTCACCACCTGAAGAGAGAACCTCAGGCCCAGAGAGGGAAAGAGCTTTGCCTGAAGGCACACAGCCAGTAAGGAGCAGTGTGCAGAAGCTGCATCTCCCGGCTCCTTGTCCGTCCGGGGTGTGGAGGCCCCCGGTGTATCCTGGCCTTGGCAGAACTTGAGGGGAGCTGAGCTGGTTGGGAAGCCTTCTCTCCCAAGCGGGCAGCTGCAGGTGGACAGGCACAGCTCCCACCTGGCGTTCAGCACCCGTCCCCCGGCGGCTGGTGGGGAGCGGAGGCTCTTCAGGACACGTGTTTCCACTTTCACTGGAGTTGGGAACAAATAGCAGAAAAACCTGTGAAGCTGCTAATGGGATAATGGAGAAAGTATTTATTTATTTTTCGAAGGAGGCCTGTGAAGACCGGGGCAGGCTCAATATGAGGCCACAGAAGCGGGAGGTCAGCCCGCTGTTAACAGGGATTAAGCAGATCGCGTGGAATGAGGGGGTTTCCGGGGCAGGGGCTGGAGGCAGGGGCTGGACTGGTGCTCCCAAAGCTAGCTCCCCCAGGAGAGAGCAAGGCTGGACACAAGGACTCAAAGTACTTCTAGACGGGGTGGGGGGGTTCATGCTCCGAGCTTTCCTCCACATCTGCTTCCCCCACGCCTGCCCAAGGTGCAGGCTTCCAGGGGTCAATGAATCGGCCTCCTGCCTCTAGGCAGCGTGTCCCCAGTAGCCTCCTAAGGAACGTCCAGGGCTCCCTCCACACACAGCTTCAGGAGCGAGGCAGATCAGATTGCTCCTTCGGCTGGAGCCGGGACCATCCCCGGGAACCTAGTTCCGTGTGAGCAATGTCCTCTTCATGAGCATGCTACAAGGGGCCCAGCAGCCCCTGTCCCCACTCCTGAACTGGCTGTAGACATCTTTCCAGCCCATAGCATTGCTCTTGGACCTCCTGTCCTGACCTGCTTGGAAGCCCCATTGAGCTTGAGAACAGCAAATGCCTTAGAGACCATGTAGTCCCGTGGCTTCTGGCCATGGATTTGGGGGAGATGCACAGGGGCACAGTGGGACCCCAGGCCCTCCCCCACTCCCACCAGAGCGGCCCCGTTTTTATTGGTCTTGCTTGTGGACATTCTGCCTGGGATTTCTCTCCAAATCCACTGAAGTGTCCACTACTGTAAAAAACAAAAAGCACTTCAAAGTCCTTGCCCTCACCCACCCCGTGCAGCCGAAATAGCCCAGGGCCTGGAGAGAAGAGACTTGCCCAAGGTCACACAGACCGGAAGCCGACTGCGAGTTACTTGCGTCCTGGTCCAGAGCTGTCCACCCCCCCCCCTCTGCCAGAGTAACCACCATGACTTCAGGAAAACCAGAGACCACAAACCTCACTTTCAAGAGTGAGGAGGTGGGAAGGAGAGTGTGGGTGGCAGTCCTCCCCCACTCCGTCCCCGGGCCCTTGTGAAGTTTCTTCTCTCTGGGCCGGCACAAGGCCTGCACAGAAGAGGCAACAGTGGGCCCTGGGGTGAGGGTGGAGAGCGTGGTGGTGGCCTGTCTGCATCGGGCTGTAGATGGGGCCGCTCCTGCCTGCAGAGCCCCTTTATGCTGGCCTGCCAGGTGGTAAGTAGTCCTGGCCCAGGTTCTGGGATCTTCTGTCCAGGCCAGGCTGCATTTCTCATTTCAGCACCAGCCAGGGAAGACTAAGGCTCTGGAGACTCCCACCCCGAGGCTTCCCGCACCCCCGCGTGGTAGGCAGTCCCGGATCCCTGCTGCCTCACACCGTGCCCCCAGCAAGCACCTGCCACGCTCGGGGAGGCCCGGCTGTCCGTGGCTCAAGAGCTCACCCCACTCCACTGCCAACGCCGCTCCACCAGGGAAGCTCTGAAGATTCTGGTCAGATGTAGCCCTGCTTTGCCAAGCCCTACTTACCACAACTACATTCTATTTCCTCAGGAACACGTGCTTGACATTCATCAGTTCCATTTCCAACCCACCCCCCACCCCCACTCGCTTTCCTGCTCTGATCCCTGGTGCAGTCTTTTCCCTGGGGGAGGAAGGAGAGGTGTTTGGGGGGGCCACCTCTCCGCCTCCATGCTGCCTGGCTCTGGGACGACAGGTTTAAATTATTCCTAGAGATTTAGGCAGACATCGGGAAGAACTTCCTGACCAACAGGGGCTTCAAAGCCGGAACAGGAGCTTGAGGAAGATGATGAAATCATTGGCCCTGGAGACATTCTATGCAGGCTGGGTGTGGGGAAAGGCTGAGGGGCTGTCCAAGGTGGAGGTAGGTTACCTCTTAGGGGCCCCGGTCCTACACCTGGCCACAGGCCCAAAGGCTGCGTTTCACCCCTTTGACAAATATTTGTGGAGCACCTACTCTGTGCTGGGCATCTACTAGGCTCGGGAGAAGAGCAGAGAAGGAGAGACACGGAGCCTACCCATCCTAGGTCATGGACAAGGAATGGAGCAACTTCAAGATGTACGTCGTTAGTGATAGAGGATCGGCAGCTAATGACAGGACATGTGAACCAGTTGAGAGCGGAACTGGGTGGACTTCCCGGAGGAAGAGAGACTGGACTAGAAAAAAGAGGGAAGGCCCCAAACAGAGGAAGATTCTAGAACGCTGTGGCCTGGGAGCTGTGCCCCACTGAGATACACCCAGAAGCTCAACTGGGCTGGTGTCAGGGAACCTTTTCCTTTCATGGGTGATTAAAAAAAAAAAAAAATGGATAGCCCAGTGAAGCGAAAAATAAAATCACCAGATTACCCGAGTGACAGTAACCTGGATAGACATCCCTCTCAACTGGACATTTTTAGCCTTGTGCCTGGCACACAGTAGGACCTCAATCAACATTTGTTAAAAGAATAAGACATTTGGTCAGTCTGGAACTCAGCCCTCCCACTGGCTCCCTTTCTCCTCCAAAACTGCAACTTCTCTCAGCTCAGAACCCCACCAGGAGAGGATTAACTTCTAAGGCATCCCGAGATATGTGTTTACCAGGTCTTTCTCCTGGCACTGTGTCCTACAGAGGAATAAAGAGAGCGACAGCTGTGCTGAGCGACAGTGACGTGTTCTGAGTGTTTGCCACGTGCCAGGCACCATTCTAATCACACCCCATTTGCCCTTTGCAGCTAGCCTCGCAACCGCCGTACGAGCTGGACCCCACCACGGCCTCGTTTTGATAATGAGGTAGTTGAAGCGCAGAGAGGTGATGGATCTCACCCAAGGTCACACAGCTGGGACATATGGAAGGAAGCCCTTTCTGTGTTCTGCAGGGCGTTAGGCGTAGTGGGGGCCTCTCGTTCTTAGAACGACTAAGAGAAGCAGGTTATCGTTCCCTTTTGCAAATGAGAAAACCAAAGCTCCAAGAGTGAGGTAGCTTACCCAGCCTGGCATGCTGCTCCTTGGCTCCCAATACAGTGCTCTCTCCTCTGTACCCCCATTTGTTCCCTGGGGCCTTTCCCAAACTGAGGTGCAAATAGCTGCCCCTGGCGAGCTGTGGGGATGAAGCAGCCCCAGGAGGGGAACTGGCCCAGTGACTCGCCAGCAGGATTTATGTCCTGTCCAGGGCGGACAGTTTGGCTGCTGTATGAAAGGCTGAGCAGAGCTCAAAGATGGAACTTGTTCCGATTAAACGATTGCAAATGTCAGGCAGCACGGCCGGGGAGCTCCTTGTGCACGCACCCAGGCGGCTGGAGGCCAGGCCGCCCGTAACAAGTATGCCCGCTGACCTCATGGTTCCTCCTAATGCAATTAGAGCCCACTAGGAGACAGTGGGTTCCAACACAGAGCCTGAGCAACACGCTCTCCGGGGGACATGGGACCCCTCCCTCCTGAGAGATGGCGCTGGGACAGAGGGTGTTGTTCTAATTAATTGACTGCAATCCATTCCAATGCAGATGGATGTAGAAATTACCTGCAGATGTGACTGTGCACAACCATTTTAACTGTCTGGGCTGTCACGCAGGCTGGGGAGCCAGGGCCTCTCGGGGCAGGGTTCATTCCGTGCAGCTCCCCGCCTCCGGGCCGGGCAGACTTGAGCCAGCCTGAGCTGAGGAGTGGCTGCTAGCTCTTTAGGGTCTCCTGGCCATCGGCGCTCCTTGGGCCTGCGCTGCCCGAGGCCCAGCCGGCAGGGTGTGACTCCGCAGCCGTGCTGGCTAATGGCCTCGTGGAGGGTTTCCACAGAGGCACCTGGGAGCAGGGGGCCACGGTCCTCTGGACACGCTCCTGCTCCCCAGGGCCCGAGGCCTCCTCCATGCATGCTGCAGAGCCCCTTCCCTGGGTCTTTGGATCTCCAGGCATTTTTGGATTGCATAAAACCAGATAACATGTTGGGTTTTTTAATATAAAGACAAGCTATAGCAGTGCTTCCCACGCTGATGACACAAGAACCATGAGAACACGGATTCATTCATTCATTCATTTCTGCACCCAGGAGGCTCCCAACTCGGTTCCTCTTGCTGAAACATAACAGGATCAGATCTGGCCCCTATTCCGGGGGAGCTCACAGTCCAAGGAAAGAAGATCGATGTATAAATAGCCAGTTACCACAGGGTGGGATGGGCTGTTCTCCCGGAGTGCGTGGTACTAGGAGGACTCAGATGAAGGAGGTGGCGTGGCCTGAGCGGGCAAGGCAGCCTTCAAGGAGGAGGTGATGTTTCAACTGAGCCATGAAAGCGAATAGGACCTCCCCCGGGGGTTTACAGGGAGAAGGACTTCCCAGCAGAATCCCCATGAACAGGGGCTTGGGGGCAGGGGAGACCTGAGCAGTGTGCTGGGAGATGAATGGGGGTCGGCAGGCTAATGAGGGGCCGTGAACATCATGCTGGTTTCAGGAAGAGTTTGGGTCTCTACCTGACACTCTGGGAATCTTTGAAAGACTTCAGGGGCAAGAGACACGGTTAGAGCTCTATTTTATTTTATTTTATTTTATTTTATTATTTTATTTTATTTTATTTTATTATTTTATTTTATTTTATTTTTTATTTTATTTTATTTTATTATTTTTAAAGATTTTATTTATTTTTTGACAGAGAGAGAGACAGCAAGAGAGGGAACACAAGCAGGGGGAGTGGGAGAGGGGGAAGCAGGCTTCCCGCCGAGCAGGGAGCCCGGTGAGGGGCTCGATCCCAGGACCCTGGGATCGTGAACTGAGCTGAAGGCAGATGCCCAACGACTGAGCCACCCAGGCGCCCCTAGAGCTCTATTTTAGAGAGACCCTCTTGGCAGAGGGTGGACTGGAAGGAGGGAGCCTGGGGGCGGAGGCAGCAGGAAAGGAAAGGACATATTTGTGAGAGGGGTGGACAGTGCCACCACGCGGGGACCACAAGCTGGAGTGGGGTGGGGGTGGGGAATGAGGAGGCAGGAAAGAGGAGGAGCCCAGGACGGGGCCCTGGGGAAGGAGGAGGAGGATTCTGTTAAAGGCACCCCCCCTCAAGTGGTCCCCACTCGGGGAACCTGGACGGCTGCTCTACAGTCCTGGCTGCTTCCAGAAGTTCTGCGAGGACTTCCCTTCCCTCAGCGTCCATTTCCCCACATGGAGCGAGAGGTTAATGCCCATCCCTATTCCCTATTCCATCCATTTCCTCCCAATGTGGAGAAGATAACTGGGAAAGTTTCGGGAAAGGTACCAGAAGCTCTTTGAAGAGAAGCACTTCTTCGAGCCAGTCTGTGGTGTTTTCTGAGCCCCCGGGGCCACTCTGGGCACGGGGGCAGAGAAGTCCCGAGCCAGGCTTGCTGTGAGCCCTGCAGCTTCCTCACCCAGCCTCCTTGGTGGCTGTCCACACCTTCCTTCTCTTCAAGCCCCCACTGGCTGATCCCCCACAGCAAACCACCTTGCCTCCTACCGGCCACGCAGATGACGCTCCCTCAGCTTCCGACGCTCCCCCCCAAACCCACTGTGACTGCCTGGTCCTGCCCTGCCCCAGTCCCGAGCCAGCCCCTCCACCCGTGCTCCAGGGCTCCTCTCTCAGCCTACACAAACGGTACTGTGTCCCCCATGCTAAAAGACCCTCCACATCTCCTTCAAGCTCTTCTTCCTTCCCCTCTTGAAAGTCTGCACTCATCACTCCACGTCCTCAGCCCGTGTCCCCCCTCAGCCCGTGCAAGCTAGCTCACCCACAACCCAGGAAACTCTTACAGAGCTCTCAGCCTGCATGGTTCTGTCCTCACCCTACAGGACCCCTCTACACCCTTACCAGCCCAGACCTGCCTCTTTTCTTGGAACTCTCCTTCCTTGGCTCCTGCCTTGTCATGCAGGATGAGAATCCCTGGCAAGGTCCTTCAGATGCCTCGTCTTCTCTCTGCACACATTCTCCCAAAGCTTTATCACTCTGGTGCCAACTCCTCTGGTGACATCCAAACCCATCTGTCCAGAAACCGGCCGGGTGTCCCCCAGCCCTGACGCTACCCATATTCTGTCTCCCACCAGCCACCCCCAAACTCTTTCAGCTCCTGTGGCCCCTACCTTGGTGTATGGCTAGCAACTTGAAGCCATTCTCTCCCTCACTCCCTACATTTATTACCAGGTTTGCTAGACCCCACCTTCCAAATCTCTCTGGAATGTGCTTCTCTCCCTCTCCCCTGCTGGAGTCCTGGTTTGGTCTTTTATCTCACACCTGGACAGCCTCTTTGTCCTCCTCTGCCTGGGGTAGTCCTCTCTCCAGGTCCCTGTATGCCTGGCCTTGGCCTTCCCCTCCCACCTCATCAGCCACTGACACCTTTCTCTCCTCACTCCGGTCCCCTGGCCTTCCTGCTCCTGTTTCCACCTCGGGACCCTCTGGAAGGCTTTTCCACCAGATCAGCAGTTCTCAAACTTTTTGGCCTCATGACCGCATTACGTTCTTAAAACTTGAGGACCCAAAAGAGCCTCTGTTTGTGTTTACATGGGTTATATCTATCAATATTTGCCAATACGGAAATGAAATCAAGAATGTTTTAAAACATTAGAGTACATAAGCACCTGTTTTATTAGCTGTCAGAGCAATGACATCATTACCTATCACGGGGTGTGGCAAAAACCCTTGTACACTCTTGAGAGAACACCAGTAGAAGTAACACGTAGTGTCTTTGCCTGATACAATGTTTCCATCTGCAGTTGCCCTGACAAGGTCTCAGAGTCCCCAGATAACACTCAGAACTGCCGCACCGATAATACACATCTGTCCCTTTCACTTCATTTAGGTCTTAGTGCACACGGCACCTCCTCAGAAAGCCTTCTCTGCCCCTTCTATTCCCTCCCCAGGGCAGTCCATCCCAGTCCTATGACCGTCGGAAATTATCCATTTTCTTGCTTCCTTTGTTGCTCCCCACTAGAATGCAAGCAAGCCCCATGCAGGTAAAGGTCCAAACTCTTGTTCAGCTCGGAGCCCAGCATAGTGCCTGATACACAGTAGACATTCAAAAAAAAAAAAAAGATTTTTAAAAGAATGAGTTGTTTTCAAGCCTTAGCTGCATACTGAAGTCATGGGGGGGGTTGTGCTTTTTTTTTTTTTTTTTGAAATTACAAAGCTACTTTTAACACTTTGGGGTGAGCCCCACAGGAATAAAAAACACTGGGAAGGGGTAACCCCCTCGCCCCCAGGCGTGGCCCAGGGGAAGAGAGGCTACCTGAGGGCAAGGAAGCACAAAAGGGACCCGCTGCAGACTCAGGGCAAAGGGAATGCCATCGGTGCTGGGACCCGTGAGCACTACAGGAGAAAACGCGAGCGTGGTGGGACTGGCTCCAGGCACACAGGCGAAGGGCAAGAGGGTTGGACACGAAGCCACAAAGCTACTTGGGTTCCTCCTTCTTCTCATTTGCCTTTTTCTGCTTCTGCTGCATGATCTCCGAGTCCCTGGGGGTAGAGATGATGGGGCACTGGGAAGTACCAGAGGGCAGAAAGGACAAGATGCAGGGGGATGAAGGGCACAAGGGGTAAGATGGAAGTGGATGGGACAAAATTCAGCGTGTGCCTGCCGTATTCCCACCCTCCGCTTGCGGGCGGCAGCAGAAAGCCCCTCATCTCGGCGCTTTCCCTTAACCGAGTCGCTCTGCTTTTTCATATTCTTCTGGCGGGCGAGCTCGCGCTGGTTACCGCGGGTCATGGCGATGGCAGCGGCTCCGGCCTGCCTCCCTTGCGTCCCCTCGTTCTGTCCGACGTTTCGGGGCTTGTGCTTTTAAAGCGCCTGCATCCCCGGCAGTTAAATCAGCATCTGCGGGGTAGATGCAGGCATTGGTGCTTCATAAAGCTCCCCAAGTGACTCCAATGTGCAGCCAAGAATAAGAACCACTGGTCTGAATCCTGAAATCCTCACTGATGGAGACACTGTTTCTTCCTCACTCGGTCAGAGTCACACAGGGTAGAAGTCATGGCAACTCCGTGTCGCGCCTGTGGACTCGGCCGCCAAGTGTAGGGGCGATGGGTTGGAGAAAGCTCTTCAGGCCAGAGTCCTCCATGGGGGAGGAGTGCCCTCCTTGGATCCGGGGCCTTGGATCAAAGTGATGGAGTCCACAGCTTGCACCGGGGGTGCTGGTTACTCTCACAAACGTCTGCAGGGCTCCCTACACTGGGCGTGCTTGCCCCATGCATCGGTGTGGGATTCTGGTGCTGTGGTGACTCATGGAGAATGATGGTGACTTCAGCGGGTAGACATAGAAATGGGGCAGGTCCCCAGATTGCCCTGGGCCTGGGGAAGTCTCACATCCACCGCCCTTGCCTCTGAAGTATAGCCAAGTACAGCCAGGGTATGCTACACTTATGCTCCTACCTCCTACGTGAGCAATGCTTCCCTCACTGAGCGGTCACCCAAACCTGGCCTGTTTCAGGGACTCTCGGGCCTGGGCTGGGAACCTCTGCTCAGGGTTGGAGTCAGCCACCATCCGGCCCAAAGCAGCTCTCGAGGCTAGAGCTGCTAGGGAGAGAAAATGCGCCCAGCACTGTGCTGGGTATGCTCCACACGTGGGCTGCTTTCATCCCGGGGGTTGTCACGGTCTCCGCTGCACAGGGGAGGAAACTGAGGCACAGAGAGGGTTAGGTGGCTTGACTGGGGACCCCTTGCCAGGTCTGTCTCAGACGACTATGTAGTAAATCGGGATATGGAGCTCATGGCGGATTAAAATCGAAGATCGGCTCTGTGACCTTGGAGAAGTCATGTTACCCTCCTAACTCCGGCTCCTTATCTGCAAAATCAGGGAAATGGAGCCTACCTCACAGGGTGGTTGTAATGGATATAAAAGCTCTAGACAGAAGCATGAAGCAGAGATTGGTTCCCAAATCCTTCTCTCCATCACGCCCTAGCACTTCCCGGAGGAAAATTACTTGTATACAATTTAAAGTCCTTTCACATGTATCAACACATTTACTTTTCGCAGTGGCCCTAGGAAGTTGAAACTTTTGTCCACCCACTTTATTTCTGCTTTTTTTATGAAGACAGTGGGGTCCAGAGAGGTCAGGTCACCTGCTCAGGTCCCACAGGGGTGAGTGGCAGATATCCTGACACCCGGTCCAGAACCTTCTCCCCCAACACAGCTGCAGCTGCAAAGACCCATGACCAACCCTGCCCCCGAGCAGAGGTTACGCCCTAGGTTCTTGGGAAGGAGAGAGGCGGGGAAGCCCGAGGTGGGAGGGGGGTGCAGAGAGGAGGGTGGAGCTGTGTCCTTGATGTGGTGGCTGGGCCCATTCGGGGTTGTCGCCACAGTCCTAGGGTTTGGCTGGGACAGCAACCGCCATTTCCGCTGGTGTGGCAATGCCGGGTGGATCTGGAAACCCATGCCAGGCGGGGCTGGGGAAGGGAGGATGCTTTGCCTGGCCTGGTCTGAGGCTCTTTGTTGGGGTGGGGGTCCGCTCCTGCCCTGTTCGGCTTCCATCACGCAGCCCAGCTCCTAGACCCCAGCTTCCTCCTAGCGGCGTGCATGGACCAGAAGTCTTTTCTGAAAGGCGATAATAGGTCAGGAGCAGCTGACAACATGGGTTGGGACTGGGAGGCACCTCTCCCGGGCTTTTAGAAACATGGTTGCATGCTGGGGATTGCCTGTGACCAGAAGACTGGGTAACAGGAGCCTTTGGGAGTGGAGCGAGGCCAGCTTCCTCACCCACAGGCAAGTCATCAGCTCTGTGCAGGCTCGGACTTGGGAGGAGAGAGCGTCTGTCCCCAGCTCTGGGGTGGCCGTTTGCAGTACATCCAGAAGGAAGCTGAGCAGGACCAGCGACACACTTTGCAGGGCCCAATGCAAAATGAAAATACTCCCTCCGGCTCCCAAACTATTAAGAATGTCAGGAGGGTGAGGACAGAGCATTAAGCCAAGCTGGGCGACCCTTCTAAATACAGGTAGCAGGCCCGTGAAGCCGTCCTCAAGTGGGATCTAGGGAGAGGAGGCGAAGGATGAGGGCCCATGAAGGGCGGCCACAGGGGTCTTCTCCTGGCCCTCGTGATCTCCTGATCAAAACGAAGAAAACCTGTAAACACAGAGGTGAACAATTCCAGTTCCTGGATGGACAACATGCTCCACTCAGGCATCTGTGCCTCCCCCCAGTACCCAGGCCACCTCAGCCAACCAGCATCTGCACAGTCCAGGTCCTGCCTTATTTGGAGGAGGGAGGGCATTCAACTTTCATCCCTGTCTTGGGGGAGTTCGAAGTGCTGGGAAAAGATGTCATGCTTGGAGCCCATCTGGGAAAAAGGCGTCTGGAGCTGTTCCTTTAGTTTACGGAATGGACACCCAAGGATGGCAAGTACAAAGGGTGATGGCCCAGAAAAGAGACCAAGGATTAATAACGGCCTTGGTCAGCGCTGGCCTCCAGTCCCCCGCCCTGGGCTTCGTGTGGCTGGGAAGCCTGATGTCTCTATTTCAGCAGTGGGATCAGAACCAGCTTCCAGAACAACATAAGCTAGGGGTAATTTTTAGCACAGACGTAACTTTCTAGTTCCTTTTCCCTACCCCTCATTTTTCAGTTGCCTTTAAAGAGGCCGCAGAGAGCTGGAAAACAAATCCAAGTTTAAAGAGACAAGTGCAAAAATGCAAACCGGGCAAGGGGACAGAGCCACCAGCTGGACAAAATGTTCCTGGAGAATAGCATCCTCTGCTTGGCAGGTGCTGGGAATTTATGGTTGAGTTTTGTAGACGTTTCGCCACGTTATGAGCCAGCTCAGGAGACCCTCATAAAACTCTGCTTATAGGAAAGAACAAACTAGCTGATAAAAGTCAGCTGCTGCCTATAAACGCGCTGTGGGGATTGCAATTGAGTGGTGGATTTATTAGTCTGGGCTCTTTGTGCAAATTAAGAACTAGTGCGCACATCGGAATCGGGGAGGGAAGAGTCCGAGCAAGCAAGCACCCGGGTTGCTCCCTGCTCACATGATGGCAAGTGGCCCATGCTCACCCTCCCCTCGTTCCTTTCTCCAGTAGAGACCGGAGGGAAAATTCTCCCTGAAATTCAGTTGCTGGGGATCTACTCTTACATCCCCCTTCCTTGCCTCCCACAAAAAGCCACAAAAAGAATCCATCACCCTCCATTCACTGCCTTCCCCACGTGTCCTTTTATGACAGCAGTTCTGACCTGGGCTTTCATGTCTGTCTGGCCTGCTAGACCGGGTACTTCTCTTATTTACCTTTGGATCCCCCATAATCGGTTCTGTGCGGGGCACGCAGGGAGGCCTCTGAACGAATGAATATGGATGTGGTAGACTGTAAGGTGCCCTATACAGAAGTGACTATGACCCCTCTCCAAACGGCCCAAAGGGGTTGGGGGAAGAGAACTGAGGTGCCGGTCAGGGTTGAGGACTGAGCAAGTGATGTGAAACACCGAGGGAAGAAGAGGTGCAATCAGGAAGTGATTAAGGCTACGTTCTTCCCCAGAGAAGCCCCATCTTTGCAGCTTCTCTACCCAGCTCCCTCTCTGCTGCTTTTTCTTAGGATTAAAGCTCTTTCTGAAAGAATGGCCCTGCAACAGAATGAGGGTCCTTGATAAGAATGCAGGTATCCAGCCCTTCCTCGCACGTGCCAGGTCGGAATCTCTGGGGCTGGGGCCCTCAAATGCTGTACCAGGTACCAGTCTCAGAAAACAACGGCTTTCCTTTGCACTCTGTAGACAAACTGAGGAGCGTTCTAGGAATGATGGGGAGGGAGAGCACCTGGAAGGGGCACCCCTGTCCTTCCTTGAGAAGGACCGACTATCTCCTCCCAGCCCAGGAATTAGGGGCAAAAGTGTGAGACTCTGGCAGACAGCCTCAGGACTCCCTCCAGCTCTCGCAGCAATGGGTGGGACCTGAGGGGAGGCTGGCTGGCAAGGTGGCAGCTGCCCCGAGAGAGCCCTGCGTGTGCCACTGCCCAGGCAGGTGGGGGCCGCGCTGCACTCGCCTTGTTTGGAGGAACCCTGTCCCGTGCAGGACTGGGTCTTCAGGAAACCCAACTCTTGTCATCACAGCTGAGTGGGCGTCAGGGATGCCGAGAGGAAATTCGTGAAAGGGAAAGACTCCTTCCACCAGAAGCAAGAAAACCCTGGTGCAACCAGGGTTGTCGCTGATGAGCTGTGGGCACTTAGGAAACCCACTGTCTCTCGAATCACGCTTGCTGCACCACTTGCTAAGTGTCGAAGATGCTCAAGAGCACCGCACAGCTGCCCACTTAGGTGACTAATAAGCTTGGAGTAAATGTCAACCCCTTCTATGTTTCTAAATTTACCAAAACCCTTCACATAGCTCTTCTCACTTAAAACTTACAATCCTGTAAGGGATAGATCATCATCTCCATCAATACACAAGAAATTGAAACCGAAAGGGAAGATGGCTTACCCAAGGTCACTTAGCTGGTAAGAGGCTGAGCTGAGACTTGAACCCAGGTCTGGGTCACTTGCAATTCAGCAAGCTTTCCCGAGTTGATTATGCACGAGTTCCTTCCCCTCCTCCCTGAACCTCCTCCTCCAAATGTGCACCCTCCCATGCAAATGTGCAGAGAGGAGGCATTGTAAACAACTAAACACTTGAACAGTTGGAGATGGTACCTGGCCCCCATCATCCAGATTAAAGTCAGACATAATACAGTCGCCGCACGGGCGCCTGGGTGGCTCAGTTGGTTAAGCGACTGCCTTCGGCTCAGGTCATGATCCTGGAGTCCCGGGATCGAGTCCCGCATCGGGCTCCCCACTCAGTGGGGAGTCTGCTTCTCCCTCTGACCCTCTTCCCTCTCGTGCTCTCATTCTCTCTCTCTCTCTCTCTCTCTCTCTCTCAAATAAATAAATAAAATTTAAAAAAAAAATACAGTCACCGCACAATCTGGACTCTCCTTGGGCAGGCAGAATTCCTCCTCTTCGGAGCCTAGGATCCCACCGGCTTTGAAAAACCACTACTCTGTCAAGAGAATTTTGAGGTCAATTTCTAAATGTGGATCTGGTAGAGACCGGAAGGAAAGAGACCTAAATTCTTCATTTCATCCCAACAGATTGTCTCATCAGCACGGAAGGGGTCCTGACCACCGAGAATCTATTTCCCTGAGGGAAAGAGAAAACAGCTTACATCTAATATCTCAACCCATAAGCTATGGCATGAAGCAGCAGCATGGTGGGGGGCGCCTGCGTGGCTCAGTTGGTTGAGCGTCCGACCCTTGATTTGGGTTCAGGTCATGATCTCAGGGTTGTGAGACTGAGCCCCACATCAGGCTCCATGCTCAGCAGGGAGTCAGTTTGAGATTCTGTCTCTCTCCTTCTCCCTCTCCCCTGACTCACTGCTCTCTAATAAATAAAATCTTTAACAAAAAAGGAGCACTGGAAGTATTCCCACTATGATTATTCTCCTTTATAAATATGAGTCCAGTAAAAACACCAACAGAGTTCTTTCTTCATTGGGTGACTGGGTGGGGTATGATTAGCTAACTGAAAAATTCCAGGGAAAACAGGCATAACGAACGGGGGTGGGAGTACAAGAAGGTTGCAGAAACCTGTAAGACACTAAGCCTTTGGAAACCTAATGTCCATCAGTAAGGGGCTAGTTAAATAAACTATGGTATACCCAAAACAACAGAAAAATATGCAACTGTTTTAGAAAAAAATTAAGGAAGCTCCTTATGTATTCACATAGAATGATCTCTAAGATACAGTAATTGGAAAAAAAAAGGTGCAAAGCTGAGTCTGTAGCATGCTACTATTCGTACAAAATTAAGAAAACCCCAAAACCCATTTGTTTGTTGTATTAGTTATCTATTGCTGTAGGACAAATTACCCCAAAACTTAATGATTTAAAAAAAACATTTATTGGGGCGCCTGGGTGGCTCAGTCGTTAAGCGTCTGCCTTCAGCTCAGGTCATGATCCCAGGGTCCTGGGATCAAGTCCCACATCGGGCCCCCTCCTTGGGAAGCCTGCTCTCCCTCTCCCACTTCCCCTGCTTGTGTTCCTGCTCTCGCGCTCTGTCAAATAAATAAATAAAATCTTAAAAAAACACATTTATTATGTTTCCATGGGTCAGGAATCTGCACACAGCTTAGCTGGTTGCCTTTGTCTTAGGTCCTCACGAAGTTGTAATTGAGCTGTTAGCTGGGGCTGTGGTCTCAAATGAAGGCTCAACTGGGGGGGGAGGTTAGGGATTTGCTTCCAAGCTGTCATGTGGTTGCTGGCTGGCTTCTCACATGAGCACTCCATGGGGCTGCCTTGGAGCACTGCAGCTGACCTCTTTGAGGGTGAGGGATACGAGAGTGAGCGATGGACCCAAGTTGGAAGCTGCAGTCTTTTTTTTTTTTATCAGTTATTTTCAGAAGTAACACCCCACTACTTCTGCAGTAGTCTGTTCATAGAAGCAAATCTGTAAGCCCAGCCCACACTGAAGGAGAGGAGAGTACACAAGGACATGAATACCAGAGGTGGGACACTTGGGGACTATCTTAGAGGCTACCAACCACTGTGCGGATATGGGTAAAGACTATTTTTGGAAGAATACATCAGAAACATTTTACACTGGTTGCCTCCAGGGAAGGGAAGTGAGTAACTGGGAGAGGTGAACTTTTCACTGAATGTGCTCTTGTACCCTTTGAATTTTACACAATGTGAATGTGTCACTTATTCAAAAGATAAATTTATTTTAAATTTAAGAAGGACAATTAAAAAGATTGCATTTTAATAGTAAAAAAATAAGGAACAAAATAAAAAGTGATAAGTAATACATAGTTATGAAGCACTGTAAAATCCTTGTATCTATTTATGGTCAGGATTTAAAGAGCTCTGTACCACACACACACACACACACACACACCCACACCCACACACACACACACCTCCCACTTGCAGAACAAAATACATACTCTCGAGCCAGGCATTCAGGGCTCTTCACAATTGGACTCCAGTCCACCCTAGGGAGCCATTCCTCCATCCCTCTATGAACGCTACTGAGTTGGTCAGTGGAACTATTAACATTTGCCAGTTCTAGGAGATAAAAGCAACAAGCACAATGCCTGGTACACAGCAAACTTTTGATCCATGCTGGATTCCAATCTTTCTCAAACACTGCTTTTGCTTATTAGACTATCCCCTGGGCATGCAACACCCTGTGCTCCTCTCCATCCCCAAGTCCTAATTCAGATGTCACTGTCACTATGAAGTATTCCGACAAGCCATTAGTTACCACCTCTCTTCTGTTTTTTTTAAGATTTTATTTATTTGTTAGAGAGAGAGAACACAAGCAGGGGGAGCAGCAGAGGGAGAGGGAGAAGGCGCCCCCCTGAGCAAGGAGCTGGATGCAGGACTCGATCCCAGGACCCTGGGGATCATGACCTGAGCCAAAGGCAGTTGTTTAATAACCAACTGAGCCCCCCAGGTGTCCCCTCTCTTCCGTTTAATGTCAAATATAACACTTTTTTTTTTTTTTTACCTCCCCATAACTTATAACTGGAGGTTTGTGCCCTTTACTGCCTTTCACCTATTTTGTCCATCCTCCAGCCCCACAAAACACTTATTATTGTTTTACAATTTAAGTCTCCTCAACTCAGTCTGGTCCCTGGATCATCAGCATCAACAGTACCTGAGACCTTGTGAGAAATGTAGAATCTAGGGCACTGCCACCCTAGGCCTACAGAATCAGAATCTGAATTTTAACAAGAGCTCAGTTATTTCTATACACATTAAAACTTAAGAGACACTGGTTTAAATGTTTCCCTGGTTGAACTATAAACCTTTATAGGGATCTCCTTCATCTGACCCAGAGCACATCATAAGGCCTGATACCCAAATGTTTATAAGTTTTATTTATAATTATTATGTATGTGATACATTTTTTAAGCTCCTGGAAAAATATCTACCATATTGTTAAAAAGAGTAGACCATGTGCATTTTTACTTTCTGTAATACTTCGGTTTTTCACAATCACAATGTATGATCTTTATAGGTAGAAACACATGAACATCTGGAAAAATAAAAGCTCTAATACATTCATAAAATGGTATATATGTGTAATGGTATCTACTGTACTTTCATTGAGCTATTTTTACAGATACGAAAAGATGGCCAAACTATGTTTTGTTTTTTTTTTTTACTTTTTAAAAAAAGACTAAGTAACAGTATATATCAATGATACTATATTTGGGGATTTTTTTTTTTTATTTGTGAATATGGACACTGAAAGGGTATATATCAGAGTATCTCTGATGGAGCTTGCTTCATACTTTTCTACACTTATATTTTTTTCTACAGTTTTCCTATGACTTTTTAAAAAGCATATATATCACTTTTGTAGTAAGAAAAAAGTCATCTTCATTTTAAAAATATCTATACTCTTTATTAAACCTCTTTACATCCAATGACCCAGATTTGTCCACAGCCCCCGAAGCTGACAGGTCTGGAAGTACCCGACCATTTCACAGATGAAGGCACTGGGCTTCAGAAACGTAGCCCTGATGGCCTGATTCTGGGCGGTCTTCTCCCACCGTGCAGCTACTCCAAGATCAGAGGAATGTGGCAAATCAGGCGCCAGCTTTGGTCAAAACCCCTGTCATTTTAGCAGTCTTGGCTACCCCCAGGCACTTACTCTCAGACGGGGTGGGAGGACAACTCCTCAAAGACAAAGCTCTGAGCCTAACTCATGCTACACCACCTCCCCCTGGTGGCGGGCTCCGGAAACTGTCATGATGGCTTGGAGCTACAGCAGTTGGAAAACAATGACACACTGCCCTGACCTCAGATGGTTCGACTGGGGATTTTTCAACTCTTCTGTCGCTGCAAAAGGCAATACGTGTCCACCAGAAACCGTACTTCACAAACGTGGGTCTCTTCCCAAGCTGGCAACATGCGGCCCGCTCCTCTCTCGTGATGCTGGGCAGCAGCACACACACCACAGCTTAGTCCACCCCCAGATCACGAGGGTAAACAACTGACACAGCCATTCGATGCCCATACATTGTCCTGTTTTTCAATCAGTTACAGAGATAGTCAACATTTCATTATAAAACAGGCCTTGTGTTAGATTATTTTGCCCAACTGTAGGCTAATGTGAGTGTTTGGAGCACATTTAAGGTAGGCTAGACTAACGTTTGGTAGGTTAGGTGTATTAAATGCATTTTTGACTTACAATATTTTCAATTTACGATGGGATTATCAGGATGTAACCCCACTCTAAGTCGAGGAAGAGCTGTACTGTCTTCCATCAATTATCACCTTTATTTCTTTAAATCATCAAGAAGAATCATCTTCCATCAAAGAATCAGGGACCGACACAAATACACAGAACAGGGCTGGGTGTCAAACAAGCTCAGAGCTCTGGGTGATGCTGAGGGTGGTGCCACACCCCCTCCCCTACCACTTCTGTGGCAGTAGTCCCTACCCCAGTGTTCTCCTGCATTGCCTTTCCTGCATTCTCTCTGCCTCCTCCACTCTGGAGCCTAGGAAAGGGCAATGTGCCCTCAGCTGTGACATCACAGGGAGAGACCCCAGCATCAGAAGCCAGTAGTCCTCAGGCTCTAGGCACTGATTTTTCAAGTATGTCAGGTTACCATACCAGAAAGCACCAACATCAGTCTTCAACTGTGTCCCCCTAGTTTGCTGGTAAACACACGGCTTCCTTACTCTTCCAGGAAGAAGGAAACATTCAACAGGGTATCTGGAATAGGAAGAGAGAAAAACTGGCATATCACCTCTCCAGAGAACACAAAACATCCGATTTATAAAAAATACAGGGGCACTGCAAGGGCATCTCTGTAATGCTTCCAAAGAAGTGAGACCTACAAAGAGACCACAGACACGAAGGAATAAATGAAAACCAGTACCTTGTACAAGGCTTTGGTGTTCATCTTCTGAAATTTGGTTCCAGGCCTTGGGCAAAGCTTGGATGTTTGCTAAATCTCCCCACTGGATCGAGGACAGGAGGTACTTCCTCTTCAGGTAACTTCCTGGAAGTTAAGGACTGCTCAAAAAGCAAATGAGGGTGCCTGGGTGGCTCAGTTAAGTGTCTGCCTTTGGCTCGGGTCATGATCCCAGGGTCCTGGGATCAAGCCCCGCACCAGGCTCCCTGCTCAGTGGGGAGTCTGCCTCTCCCTCTACCCTTCCCCCCCTGCTCGTGATCTCGCTCCCAAATAAATAAATAAAATATTAAAAAAAAAAAAAAAGCAAATGAAATATGCTGAAGGGGGAAAATGCCCTGGGGAGAGATACAGGAAGCAAAGAGTGAAAGAGGGGCTATCATTCTATTCACCAGGTGGCAGCACTCACCTACACCACCCATCTTTACCAAGCACCCCTTCACTCACAGTCCTATGGGGGTGGAGGGATGAAACATCGCCCCAACAACCTAGGATCTCACTGTGGTGGGGAAAAAAACCAGCAAATGAAAACAAAGAGTCTCAGTGATATCAAAGAGGCCACTGCGGCGCCTACCTCCCACTTAGAGGGCGGCAGGGAGATTCCGGCTGGCAGGAAGAGCATAAGCAAAGGCACAGAAGTGGGGAAGCATGGATTAGTTTCAGGGCCAAATCCCCCAATCTGGCCGGCAAAGAAATGTGTGGAACAGTAGGAAAGGTGGCTGAGTCATTTGCAACGACATGGATGGAACTGGAGGGTGTTATGCTGAGTGAAATAAGTCAATCAGAGAAAGACATGTATCATATGACCTCACTGATATGAGGAATTCTTAATCTCAGGAAACAAACTGAGGGTTGCTGGAGTGGTGGGGGGTGGGAGGGATGGGGTGGCTGGGTGATAGACATTGGGGAGGGTATGTGCTTTGGGGAGGGTATGTGCTATGGTGAGCGCTGTGAATTGTGTAAGACTGTTGAATCACAGACCTGTACCTCTGAAACAAGTAATGCAATATATGTTAAGAAAAAAAAAAAAAGATAGCAGGAGGGGAAGAATGAAGTGGGGGAATCGGAGGGGGTGACGAACCATGAGAGATGATGGACTCTAAAAAACAAACTGAGGGTTCTAGAGGGGAGGGGGTGGGGGGATGGGTTAGCCTGGTGATGGGTATTAAAGAGGGCACGTTCTGCGTGGAGCACTGGGTGTTATGCACAAACAATGAATCATGGAACACTACATCAAAAATTAATGATGTAATGTACGGTGATTAGCATAACAATAAAAATTTTAAAGAAAAAAAAAAAAGGAAAGGTGGCTGAGAGGTAGGTTGAACCAGCACACAAAAAGGCATGTAATCACCATCCACCTTTTTCAAAGAAATGGAACAAACAATCCTAAAATTTGTATGGAACCAGAAGAGACCCCAAATAGCCAGAGGAATACTGAAAAAGAAAAGCAAAGCTGGTGGCATCACAATTCCGGACTTCCAGCTCTATTACAAAGCTGTCATCATCAAGACAGTATGGTACTGGCACAAAAACAGACACATAGATCAATGGAACAGAATAGAGAGCCCAGAAATAGACCCTCAACTCTATGGTCAACTCATCTTTGACAAAGCAGGAAAGAATGTCCAATGGCAAAAAGACAGTCTCTTCAACAAATGGTGTTGGGAAAATTGGACAGCCACATGCAGAAGAATGAAACTGGACCATTTCCTTACACCACACACAAAAATAGACTCCAAATGGTTGAAAGACCTAAACGTGAGACAGGAGTCCATCAAAATCCTAAAGGAGAACACAGGCAGCAACCTCTTCGACCTCAGCCACAGCAACTTCTTCCTAGAAACATCGCCAAAGGCAAGGGAAGCCAGGGCAAAAATGAACTATTGGGATTTCATCAAGATAAAAAGCTTTTGCACAGCAAAAGAAACAGTCCACAAAACCAAAAGACAACCGACACAATGGGAGAAAATATTTGCAAATGACATATCAGATAAAGGGCTAGTATCCAAAATCTATAAAGAACTTATCAAACTCAACACCCAAAGAACAAATAATCCAATCAAGAAATGGGCAGAAGGGGCGCCTGGGTGGCTCAGTCGTTAAGCGTCTGCCTTCGGCTCAGGTCATGATCCCAGGGTCTTGGGATCGAGCCCCACATCGGGCTCCCTGCTCCGCGGGAAGCCTGCTTCGCTTCTCCCTCTCCCACTCCTCCTGCTTGTGTTCCCTCTCTCACTGTGTCTCTCTCTGTCAAATAAATAAATAAAATCTTTAAAAAAAAAAAAAAAAAAAAGAAATGGGCAGAAGACATGAACAGACATTTTTCCAAAGAAGACATCCAAATGGCCAACAGACACATGAAAAAGTGCTCAACATCGCTCAGCATCAGGGAAATCCAAATCAAAACCTTCCATGAGATAGCACCTCATACCAGTCAGAATGGCTAAAATTAACAAGTCAGGAAACAACAGATGTTGGCAGGGATGCGGAGAAAGGGGAACCCTCCTACACTGTTGGTGGGAATGCAAGCTGGTGCAGCCACTCTGGAAAACAGTATGGAGATTCCTCAAACAGTTGAAAATAGAGCTACCATACGATCCAGCAATGGCACTACTGGGTATTTACCACAAAGATACAAATGTAGGGATCCGAAGGGGTACATGCACCCCAGTTTATAGCAGCAATGTCCACAATAGCCAAACTGTGGAAAGAGTCAAGATGTCCATAATATTCCATTCCATATACACAATGGAATATTATGCAGCCATCAAAAGGAATGAGATCTTGCCATTTGCAACGACGTGGATGGAACTGGAGGGTGTGATGCTGAGTGAAATAAGTCAATCAGAGAAAGACATGTATCATATGACCTCACTGATATGAGGAATTCTTAATCTCAGGAAACAAACTGAGGGTTGCTGGAGTGGTGGGGGGTGGGAGGGACTGGGTGGCTGGGTGATAGACATTGGGGAGGGTATGTGCTATGGTGAGCACTGTGAATTGTACAAGACTGATGAATCACAGATCTGTACTTCTGAAACAAATAATGCAATATATGTTAAGAAAAAAAAAAAGAAGATAGCAGGAGGGGAAGAATGAAGGGGAGTAAGTCGGAGGGGGAGACGAACCATGAGAGACGACGGACTCTGAAAAACAAACTGAGGGTTCTAGAGGGGAGGAGGGTGGGGGGACGGATTAGCCTGGTGATGGGTATTAAAGAGGGCACGTTCTGCGTGGAGCACTGGGTGTTATGCACAAAGAATGAATCATGGAACACTACATGAAGAACTAATGATGTAATGTATGGTGATTAACATAACAATAAAAAAATTAAAAAAAAGACTTCCTGAAGCAGCTCTGGACACTGAAACGTGTGCAAAGGATACGAATTTCGATAATGTCTCTCAATATCTTGCAACCATTCCAACATGTCAGCCACAGAAGGGCTGACCACTGAAGCCTGCAAAACAGCATCAATGCCAATCGAGTCTGCATGCTGCTCATAGATCTCAAGCACCTGCTCCACGTGCCTGCTGACGGTGTCACGCACCTTGAGGAGGGTGGCTCTGGGGGAAAAAAGGCTATTAGACAACACCATGAGAAGGCCTGAGGCAGGATTCCTCAACCTCAGCACACTCACATTTCGACCTGGATGGTTCTTTGTGGTGAGGAGCTGCCCTGTGCATTTTAGGGCACTGAGCAGCATCCTTGGCCACTACCCACTAGATGACAGGAGCAAACCATGCCCCATCCTCCCCAAGTTGTGACGATCAATAATGTCTCCAGATACTGCCAAATGTCCAAATGGGAAAAATTGCTCTGGGTGCACATAGACTACTGCGGATTTTAGGAAAGTTACTTATCCTCAGTCGTGTATAAAAACGGTCTGTTTTGCTCACTGCACACCCTAAGTACCTAGAATACTGAGATTGGCACATAGAACGACAAACACTTGTCCAATGAATGAATGAGTGAAAGGGTTCTTGTGAAGATTAAATGCAATAGTGCTTATAAGGTGCTTAGGGAAGTGCCTAGCTCACGGTCAGTATTGTTATTATTCCACTGGTGACTCCAAGGGACTCAGCCACCGAGAAGGCCACAACTTCCCAGAGGGCAAAGCATGCCTTAACCTAGAATTGTGGCTTTCAAAATGTGTGGCCACAATTAAAAAAAGAGATTTAAAATAACAGCCCAATACTCACACACAAAAATATGCCATCAACTAAAATAAAAGTTCACTACCTCAGAACATACCACAACATAATTTGACAGTCTCTCCTCTAATCAGCTAAGAAACTAAGTCTGGTTCATTGTTATATTCCCAGCACCTTGCGCTTGGCATCCCATAGGTGCTTAGTTATTTTGTACAAATGCTACACAGAAGGTCCCCATATTTGACCATTTCCCATTAGTCTACAGCACAGACTATATACACCAGAAACTATTTTTGTTCTAGTCAAGAAAAGGCCTATGTGCGGGGCGCCTGGGTGGCTCAGTTGGTTAAGCATCCGACCTGTGATTTTGGCTCAGGTCATGATCTCATGGGTCATGAGATGGAGCCCCATATGGGGCTCTGTGCTCAGTGCGGAGTCTGCTTGAGATTCTCTCTCCCTCTCCCTCTCCCTCTGCCCCTTCCCCCACTTGTGCTCTTTCTGTAAAGTAAATAAATCTTAAAAAGAAGGAAGGAAAGAAAGAAAGAGAGAGAGGAAGGGAGGAAGGGAGGAAGGGAGGAAGGAAGAAAGGAAGGAAGGAAGGAAGGATGGAAAGGCCTATGTGCCAGGTCTCTTGTCTATCCTCAATACTTACAACTGTAAGATAGAGGGTCTCACTTCAGAGTTTAACTGTTTAACAGAGTTAAGCACTAAGAGTTTAGAGACGTACTATTACTGGCACAGAGACACCAATGTACAGCAGAACAGAGTGGTGGCTGAACACTCTGGCCTTGGTGTCAGGCAAACTTGAGTTAGACTCCCAGCTTTACCATTTACTAGCTGTGCAACCACAGGCAATCTGAGCCTGTTTCCTCACCAGCAAAATGGGATTAAGTGCGGTTAAGTCAGAGATGTTGAAAAGATTTTATATGAGAATATATGTAAAACCCTTAGCTCTAGCACCTACTAAGTTTAAAGTACAATTCCTCATTGCTTTTGACAAAAGAAGACAATAGAGAAGGGCTTAGTAAGCTTTCTCGATTGCTTTTCTTTTCCACTTTTGTAACTTCTACTGAGACCACCACTGCCGTGCCCTATGTGACAAGGGAAATGCCATAAAATGAGTTTTTAAAAAAAGACTGATTTATTTATTTGAAAGAGGCAGAGTCTCAAGCAGACTCTGCACCGAGTGCAGAGCCCAACATGGGGCTTGATCTCACCGCCTGAGATCACGACCTGGGCCAAAACCAAGAGCCGGAAGCCCAACTGACTGCACCACCCAGGCACCCCATAAAATGACTCTGACAAGAGGTCCCATTGCAACAAGCAAGGTTGAGACACCTCCAAATACCATGTTCTCAAGTAAAGGGAAAAACACTCTTCTGACTGATCCTCGCTACTTATTAAACACCAAGTTTTTCAAATCTTTCCACCAAGAAGGAGTGGCATCGAACTCTTACAGCCTCTCCCCTAACTTGTCCAAGACAGTGTCGCCAGCCGCCAGCTGCTTGCGCCTCAGCCGCTCTTTTAAGTCTGGGAAGGCCCGAAGTGGAGGCACGTCCCCAAACCGCAGATTGTGGGCCGCCTGCAGCTGCTCTGCCAGGTTGCTGAGGGAGGCCAGGAGGGGCTGGCTGTCCCTCAGCGTGCTCTGCCACAGGCCCTGCTGCTCCTCCACCACGGGAAAGCATTTCCTCAGGGCCTCGTGCACAGCAAGCAAAGGCTGCTCTGGAGTCATCTTCTGCCGAGATAAACAAACAACAGAAAGAAAAACAAAACAAAACAAAAAACAGCATTAGGGTCTCAAGTCGGAAGGGGAAGTAGCGGGTCCAGTGATTTCCGTGCGCAAGTGAGGTCCCGCTAAACCAGGGTCCCCTCACGAAGGACTGTGTATCCCTTCCGACAGGACGTCCTGACGCGAGGCGTTGTCTTACCTTTAGAGGGGCTCCGGAGGCCGGGCCTTGGTTTCCCACCTCCGGGAGGGCTTCCCGACCAGCCCTCGGAGGAGGTTCGCCCGCGGCTCGGGTAGTCTCCAGCTTCAGACTGCGGATTCCCCGGGCCGAAGCGCTGTCTCCGAACCCGTACTTCCAGAGCCAGAATCTTGTCTCCTTTCCCGGAAACTGCCGGTAGCTTTCCCTAAACCAGCGGGAAAACTTCAAGCTAACTCCCTCAAAGTTTCAGGACCCGCCAGGGCCGCCACCAAGCGCCCGCCGTCTCTCTGCGCATGCCCCAACGCAGCCACCGAGTCGCGAACGTATGTCGTAGACCGCAGTGCCTTCTGGGTGCGGTAGTCCTACGTGTGCACCGGCGGCCGGGCCGCGGAGCTTCCTTGTGATTGGATGCTATGGGACCCTCCTAAGACGGCGACTTCTCATTGGTCAGTCTGTGGCAGTTTGAATTTGGTGGCGGCCGTCGCACGTCCGGTTAGGCACGGAGCTGCTCCCTCCCCTCAGCTGGAGCGGCGAGGGTTTTCTCAACCCGTTTCGTGTCACGCAGGTACGTGCCTCGCGACTCCTTTATGCTCGGGTCTGCAAGGGCAGGGCCCCCCCATTAGTCCCGTGGGGCGCCCGTCCGCCCTCTCCCGCTCCTCCGCGGCCCCCTTAATCTCCCTCCCCAACCTCGGCCGCTGACCCCCCACTGGCTGCATCCCCCGCTCCCCTCAGCCTCCACCCAAGCGCCATGGCTCCGGCTAGGAAGGGCGGCAGTCGGGTGGCCAAGACCAACTCGGTTCGGAGCCGGAAGCTGGCTTCCTTTCTTCGGGACTTCGACCGTGAAGGTAGGGGGCGGAGCCCGGGGCGATCGCGGGGTGCCGGCGGATTGGGGTGCGGGCAGCACGGGTTCCAGGCCCCGTTCACCCGCCAGTGACCCGTGTTCTGTCGGCTTGGCCCTCTCGCAGTGCAAATACGATCCAAGCAAATTCAGTCGGACAGGCAGAACCTCCTCAAGGAGATGGATAACCTGTACAACATCGAGATCTTGCGGCTCCCCAAGGCGCTGCGCGAGATGAACTGGCTCGACTACTTTGGTAAGAGCTGCTCCTGTTTCCCCAGGCCTCGGCCTGGGGCGCCTCTGTGGTCACCTGAGTGAGGTCTTCAGGATCACTTTAAGGAAATCGCAGCCTTACCGCTTACCCCGCTCCTTATCTCACTTCCTTGCTTTACCTTTCTGCATAGTACTTAACGTCATCTACCCCTGCAGGTAGGCGAACGTCTTCTGTAAAGGAGCAGATAGCAAATACTTTAGGCTTTCTGGGCTAGAGGGTTCTCTATTGCAGCTACTCAACTCAAGCTGTTATATGTCCAGAACAGCTGTAATGAATGGGCAGGTATGTGTCCCAGTAAAATGTATTTATGGACACACTGAAAAGTGAATTTTGTGTGAATTTCATGTGTCACAAAACACACACTCTCTCTCTTTTAAATACTTTTGTCCAATCATTTAAAAACAAATAAGTGAATAACTTGGTTTGCTACCAGAGCTCAGATGGGAGGATAACCCCCAAGCAGTGCTTTCTGCATCTTATGGAAACTGTCAACTAAAAAATGAGCAAATCAAATTGTGAAGTGCAAGGACTCTATTCTTTCTGGCCGGAGAAAAATTGCAGCCTGTTCTCCACTCCCTTGTTAAATGTCCAAGGACATGCAAGAGGCTTTCATTTCTGCTGGGTTACCCTTTTCCTATTTTCCTTATTATTACCCATTTCATAGGCTCCTTCCTGAATAGAAATGCGCATTCTATTCAAATAGATATTTAATGATTCTTTGACTTGCCCTTTTATTTGCATGTTTCTACAAATATTCATTGAGCATGTCTCAGTCACAATGCTAGGGGCTGAAAATGCTTTGGGAAATAACACTGATGTTGCCTACCCTGAGGAGCTTATGAGTTAGTAGAGGAGGATCCTTTTAAAAGTGCACACGTGATTATATAGTCAAAATTATAAGTACCAGAAAAGGGAAAGAGTAGTGGTCAGTAGGTACATTTATATAGTGCTTCCTATGCCAGACAGGTATTATCCTGAGTGTATTGCATATGTTAACTAATTGTATGTTCATAACAAAGGTATTCATTGTTAACATTGTTCCTCTTTTGTAGATGATAAAATTAAGGCACAGAGAGGTTGGTTACTTTGCTCAAGGTCTCATAAGCTAGTTAGTAGCAGAGTGTATTTAAACCAGGCATTCTGGTTCAAAGTGTGAATTCTTAACCGTTCTACAGGACACTATGAGAGTTTCTGAAGGAGGCTTAACCGAACTTTATTCTACATCTACAACTTGCACAGACCTCTTCATTCAACACACATTGGCTACATACCTACCCCATGCCATATTTTTGCCCGAAACTGTCTTCAAGGAATTCAGTTCAAGGCAGGGTGGACACTTAAACAGCTCTGAGTAGTTGCTGGGTATGATGAGGGTGAGCAACTAGCTCAGCACTTCGGCGCAATCTGTTGTGATAGAAAAATAAAGACTTTTGGATTTGAACTGAGTTTTGAAAGATGAATTAGAAATTTGTCGGGTGCAGAGGAGCATTTCTGGTAGAGGAAATAATAAGTGCCAAGGCACAGAGTCATGAGAGATGGCGGCACATTTGGGAAATAAGGACTTGGGTGTGGTGGGACCTAGAATATGTGATAAGGCGGCCAGCCAGATGTGGAGAAAAATTAAACAAGGTTGTAAAGTTCCTTGAATGTTGAAGCCAGGGCTTAATCTGGTCCAGTTCTAGACAGATAACGGGTTATATCAGGGAAGATGGTTTATCATTAAGATCTGAGAGTAACTAAATAAAATGTTCTTTTTAAAGCCCTTGGAGGGAACAAACAGGCGCTGGAAGAGGCAGCAACAGTAAGTGATCTGTCCTAATTTGGAACTGTGGTTAGTTTTTGAGTTTAATCCTGTCACAAAGTCCAACCAGAGGGTGCTTACTATGGAAGCGGTTTCGCAGGGGACATATCCTGTTTTTGTCAACTGAAGATCTATGGTGGTCAAATGCTGAGTCCGTGAAGCCCAAATACTGTCAAGTTCTACAGAGGGAGGCAGTTCTGTTATTCTATTAAGAGCCGGCAGTTATAACCGGCTACAAGGCCGGTTCCTTGTAGCTCTCGGCCCTGACCTCTCAGGCAAAGCAGAAGCCTCAAGCCCAAGTCCCTCTAAGGCCCTGGGTCATTACATAATGGCCTGTTCTGCTAGGTGTCAGAGACCCCAAAAATCTACATTCTTCTATGCGTTATTAGAATCTCTTGGAATCTCAGGGTTTGAAGGGACCTGACTACCAAGGATTCATAGTAGCATGGAATAGCAGATCTCTACTGGCCTCAGAAGTTACAGGTGTTTCAGAGCCAGTTGTTCAATCAGGAAAAAGAGAATTTGGGGGTGAATATTGTAGGAGAGGAGTGGGGATCACTGAAAAATAAAATCAAGAGCTAGTAAAACATTCTTAGTTCTGGCTTTCTCTTTCTTTGTAATATGTTCCTGCCTCCACCCACCCAGATCTAATGTTTCAAAAGACTTACCTCTGAGGTCAATTATACTCATTAGCTCAAATACATCACCCTCTTTTTTAATTAATCAGACATATAGAACTACAAATCAGAGAGCTTCTAATGTAATATGAAATAGCCAGTATCATCATACCAAGCTGAGAGAATTGTAGCCTTAGCTAATATGATTTAGAACTCAGGAAAGGATTGATACTTTGGCACAAAAGTTCATAAAGATTAGGTATGTGGCGGTCTCCCAAGACCACTTCCAGGAAGACTCAACAGGGCTCAGCATATAGTCATACTCATGGCTATGATTTATTACAGTGAAAGGATACAAAACAAAATCAACAAAGGGAAAAGGTGCCTGAGCACCTGGGTTCAGAGGAAACCAGGTGCAAGCTCCCAAGAGTTCTCTCCCAGTGGAGTCACATGGGACACCTTACTTCAACATATGTGAAATGTTTTCTATCAGGAAAGCTTATTAGAGACTCAATGCCCAGGATTTTTATTGGGAGCTGGTCACATAGGCATCTTCTGCCTAGCATGTACCAAAATTCCAGACTTCCAAGAGGAAAGCAGGTATGCAGCATAAGCCATGTTGTTTGTACAAAGCTTAGGCCCAGAGAGCCACTCTAACCAGGGAATGGTGGGAACCCTAAAATCCAAGTTCTCCTGCAAGCCACCAGCCCATCCGTGCAAACAGGCCCTTCTATGGATATCCATCTTAGGCCTGTTAACTCTTCTGCACGAAGGTGATCAGTGGCCTGCCACCACCGATACCTTCATAACATGCCAGTTATTTCTAGAGATGGCACATAGTTGGCCACTGTCTATTCCATCAGCCATTTCAGACCTCGCTAATCTCCTAGAGCTCTGTTTCTTGCTAAGATTGGACAGCCTCAGGATGCTCTTCTGAGCACTCCATGGAGTCCCTACCAGTCTGGAGATGAAACCTGTCATCCCTAGTCTATAACAATTCTTCTGATATTTACATGTGCCCTGCAAGGAAAGGCATAGAATCATGCCTGCTTGTGGCTATTCTCATTCACATAGGTAGTCACCACTGGGAACACATTTAATTAGAATGGCAGCGACTAGAAGCCTTTTTGAAGGGCCCGTGGGTGCAACAGAAAACCTTATTGACTCTCTAGACTGGAAAAAAGTCTACTACAGCACCAATTGTAGATAATGTGAGTCATTAGCAACTTGTATTGTTTGCCGATGGGACATAATGAAGTGCAACCACTTTGGAAAATGATTTGGCCTAATAGGTGGAACAACCCTCCAGTGCGCCATCCCTATAGCCAAGAGAGAACTTGGGCACATGCATCAGACACATGTAGAAGATGTTTGGAGTAGCAAAAGACTGTTGACAGGAGATTGGAGAAATTCATTGTGATAGAGTCACACAGTGGGATGCTACATGGCATTGAAAAACAAATGAACTACAACAACAAATAGTGGTCAGAAGCGAAACCAAATAAAATATTATTTAAGCACATATATGTTTGTTTAAAAAAAATGCAACAAAACACACACACGCTTTCTTTTAAGCAAATGGAATGATAGTGGTCACCTCTGGAGGAAGACAAGGAAATAGAACAGGGAAGAATATGGAGCTAGAAGCAAGTAATCAGCAATGTTTTAGCTCTTGGGTTGTATTGTGCATTTATAGGAGTTCACTATATCATGTTATGACTAATACATAACAGTCTTTTGCATGTAATAAATAATGTTTTTGAAATTAATTGTTTTGAGTCTTAAACTATTCTCCATATTTGATGGAATATGCCTGGTGTTTTCTGACTGTGTTTGTCATAGGCCGACCTGGATATCACAGAAATAAACAGACTAACAGCAGAAGCTATTCAGACACCCTTGAAATCTGCCAAAAGTGAGTACTTTTTAGAACCCCTTGTTGAACTGGGAGAGTGGAGGCCAGGTGGTTGGCTGGCTGCTCAGAGGCCTCAGTGGTGGGGCCTCTTCCTTCTAATGCCTGGTCCTCGGTCTTGCAAATCCAAGAATGTGATTTTGGCCCACTGCATTGAGTTAATTGTATGCAGGACTAATAGTGCGCAAGCTCCCGGCCAATGTGGGAGCAAGAGTGAGAGTGGAAGGAGAGGGAAAGCTGTGTGGGAGCCATGACTGCCATCAGCTGCTCCAGTTAAAGAGGTTGGTGGGCCTGAGAGGCATTCCAGAACATGGTGGTAAGGCCCGCCGAGGCAGTCCCATGTGATCAGAAGGGTTGAGAGAGAATTGTGAAAGGGCCGGTATCCTCCAGGCGCCACCCCACGTTCCTGGATTCAGTGCCCTGCTGCGGAAAATCATCTCTCCCACATGCCCCACACGCTGAGAAATGCTGTCCTAGAGGGAACGTGTTTGGGAAGCCCGGTTGTAATTGGTGAGTGTGGAACCAGGACAGGATGCGCTCTGTTACAGACTTTATGTTACTGTCATTAAGCTTTCATAGCTCAGTGCGTCCACATCTTGCGAGGACAGGCCTGACCCAGGGCCTGGATTTTGGGGCTGCCCTGGTCAAACCAGGGCACTTTTCCACTGGGTTGGGCCAGAAGCACTGTCCAGTTCTTATTCCATCTTGCTTCCCATCCAAATGGCCTTGTAGCGTGAGGAGAGCGTGAGGATTTTGCTTTGCCGGTGTCATGTCCCAGTGCCACCTCCATGAGGCGATGACATGATTGGACTCAGGTGTTCCTGGAGCTCCTCCTAGTTACAGTCTTTTAGTTCACTTTGGTTTATCTCCACATTTAGGTAATACCGGTTTCTTTTCTGGATTCCACAAGTTTTGCTCAAGTGCTGGTGGAGGGGGTCTTCTGATTTCATCCCTGGGAACAGACACACCAGGACCCGAGTCAGCCAACAGTAAAAATTGTTTTTGTGCCCTCTTGACCACTGGGCTTTGATTACATTATAAGCTACTTCCAAAAAGAGAAAGGAAAAAAAAAAGATAAATATATTATTTAATGTGTCAGGAAGTAAAAAGCTAAAAATTTGTCTCGTCTGATCCCCCACCCCGCTCCATGATCAGATGCCTGAATTTTCTCTGTGGACTCCCTGCTCAAGATTGGCTGGCTAATGGTTGTACAGATTAGCAGTGAGACACTAACTTTCATCACTAAACAGCTGCGGTGCTTAGAAAGTTTTTTCCAATCTATGTAAATGATATTTTATTGTAATAAATAAACTTTTTTTTAAAGTATTTTATTTATTTGACAAAGAGAGACACAGTGAGAGAGGGAACACAAGCAAGGGGAGTGGGAGAGGGAGAAGCAGGCTTTGCATGGAGCAGGGAGCCCGATGCAGAGCTCCATCCCAGGACCCTGGGATCATGACCTGAGCTGAAGGCAGATGCTTAACGACTGAGTCACCCAGGCGCCCCTGTAATAAATAGTACTTCTTATAACATGTGTCCAGTACTGTCCAAAGGGCTTTATGTTCATTCATTCCACAGACACTTAAACACTTACAGGCACAATTCTAGGGGAAATGAAACAAGAGTAACAAAGATGCTATTCTTGTGGAGCACATCCCAGGTCTCATAATACCCCTATGAAGTGACTACTCCTTTTTATAGATGAGGAAACTGAAGCAGCACAGTGAAAGCCCCATGACCTGGGCAGTGCTAGGACTGGGCCTCACGCTCAAGTCTAGCAGAGTCCAGCGTCTTGCTCTCACCGGAATGCTGGGCATCACATGGGCTTCGTTAACCAGTCTGGTTAGTTTTCTCTGTCTAAACCCTCTTAAAAAAAAAAAAAAAACTCATCTTTTTTATATTCAAAGTCTATTTCTTGATTACAGCCTAAGATTGCATATGTTTTATTTCCTGTAAGAAATGTGAATGCATGAAAGTTTATTCCTATGAGAAAGATCACTTTGTTAAAACTGTTTCTTATAGCACGAAAGATAATGAAAGTGGATGAAATGATAGTGGAAGAAGAAGAAGAAAATAAGAACAAGAATCTTCAAACTGCAAGAGTAAGTAGGCACTCGGGTTTGGGGCTAGGAGCTGACAGGAGACAAGGAAACAAAAATACCTAACCTCCTCTTGCCCAACCCCACCCGCCAGAGTTCACTGTTTAGTAGAGAAGAACCCATTTAAATGGCTCATAACAAAAGCGATCAGAGAAGTGTGTATAAAGCACATAGAAGGCAGAAGAGGAAGCTATCAAATTTTACCTCCCTGCTTAGGGTACACCCAGGCCTTTAAAATGAGGGAGATTTCACTAGCTGAAGAAGAAAGGGAAGGGAAGCCCAGGAGGAGGTAGGAAAGTTCCTTCAAGTTCCATTTAAGGAACAGGGAGCTGTTGGGGATGACAGGGCTGTAAGCTGTGGGTGATCTGCGTATAGGAAGGCCCAACGATGAATGGCCTTGTGTGCCAGGCTCGGAAGTTTCCATTTCATCAGGTTAGTCATGGTGAGTCACAAATGGGAGAGGGGAAAAACCGGAGACAAGGAAACCAGTTGGGAGGCTGTTGTAATTCTTAAACTGAGGCCCAGATCCTATACACAGAGAAGGGATGGTTTTGACAAATGTGAGCAGGACCAGTGGAGGAAGGGAGGAAGCGGGGATGACTGATCCGTCTCTAGCTTAGGCTCGCCTCATCTGTGGAAGGCGGCCCACAGGAGGAAGAGCAGTGCTGGGTTCAGGTGAAGGCGAGCAGCCAGGGTGCCAATTACTTGACATGTCGAGGGATCTATCCTTTTCTGAAATTTCAGCCTGGAGCTCAGGAAGGAGTAGGAGATAGAGGCACACTGACACCCAGCGTGGGCGTCCATGAGGTTGTGCAGAGAGGGCGTGGAGGGGGAGGCTGAGGATGGGTACCTGGGGGGAAGCTGGAAGGAGGGGCTCATGCGCAGCCTGTGCAGGGACAGCCAGAGCAGCAGGGAAGATTGGGCACCCCGGGATGGCCTGAGTGACCTTCACAGCAGCATTTCATGGGGGAGCGGTGGGGGGTCCCGGCCAGGCTGCAGTCAGTTTAAAAGAGATTTACCTTTAATCTTGGCCAAAACCCTCTACTTTGAAGACCCAGGTGGTGGAAGTCCTTAATTGATCGGTCACATTCCGTATTACTTAAGCCACTTACTTCTGGGAGATAGAGCTCATGTTCATCAACCCCAGTTTCCGGAGTGGGTCCCCCTCCCCTCCTTTTCTTACTTACCCTTTACCCTCCCTCACTTTCCCCATTTTGGGGCTTTTTATAACCACAGTGTCATTTGATTGTGAATCCAGGTCAAAAAGTGTCCTCCATCCAAGAAGAGAACCCAGTCCGTACAAGGAAAAGGCAAAAGCAAAAGGTGACGGGTTTTCCAAACGTCCGTGTGTGTTTTGGTGTTATTGGAGAGCCCCATCCCTCATGGCAGAGACGGGGGTGAAAGGGTTCTTGTGGCTTGAACTTGAGTCTCCAAGCTGGACGGGCCTCTAGAAATGATCTGACCCAACACGTTCTCCAGTTCTGCCCACGTCCTCTATCCTCCCCGACTTTTTTTGTTTGTTTTAATGCCACCAGGGAGAGTGAAGACCAGAAACCTGTCATAAGTGCTGCAAATTTTGTTCATTTGCCTGACAGCCCACGTGCAGAGCTCCCCTGTGGCCAGTCACAAAGTGGCTTTCACCTACCTCCTATAGTTGTTTCTTCAAGTGTTCCTCTTGGTCCTAGTCAGTTAAGAATCACCATCGACTTGAACTAATTATGCTGGGCCCTGCTAAACCATTTGGGATGGGGCCCGGAGGCCACATCTCAAGAAGGTTAGAATGTAGTGGCTGGGATGTGTGTCTGTGAAGGAGACTCTCCCTGAGCGGTGGTGGGTGCCTCGAAAGAGGACAGGAACTCTGGCTGAGGGGCCTGCAGGGTGTTGAGAGGCTGTCTCCTTCCTCCTGTTCCGTTAGCCTGACTGAGAGGCCGGACTCTGGAGGCTGACTGCCTAGCTTCAGAGTTCTGGCCTCACCTTCATGGGCTGTGTGATCCTGGCCAAGTTGTTTGACTCATTATGCTCGAGTTTCTGCGGCTGTAAATGAGGATCACAGCCATGTGTCCCGGGTTGTTGGGAGGGCTGCACGAGTTAGTGTACATGAGGCTCTCGGAACGTAGCCACATGGTCAGTGCCCTCCATGTGGGACCTGTGCACCTAATGGCCTCTTCTCACCTGCAGGTCAAGCCATTATAACACTATCACCCCAGCTGTGGGCCGGCTGGAGTTGTCATTGGTGAAACCAACTCCAGGCCTGACCCCCAGGTTTGACTCGAGGTGAGTAATGGGGGCAGCGCCTGCATCTGGGTGGGAGCCCAGCAGTTCACCTCAGTCCATAAGAAGGGCATGTGGGAAAACACTCAACTCCTTGGCCCGGCAAGCCCTGTGGGAAGAGGGTAGCTGTCTGGGCTTCCTAGTGTCTGCCTCTCCCCTGAGTGCAGGTTCACCTGTTTTCAGCGACAAAATGAGTCTATTTGATGAGAGGAGAATATTCTGCCTCTGAGGACTAGGAGGCCTCTAGTGACTCTCGTTCTGCCTCTTCTGTTTCTGACCAACAAAAATATTTTTTCAAAATGGGTAGGTACTCTCCTATACCCTCGGTAAGAGTGAGAATGGGCACCACATCACACCAGGGAGACGAATGTGACCCAGGCTGGAAGCTAATGTCTTCCACCAGGCTGGTCAACTGGATAGGAAATGCTCTGGGGCCATAAAGAAGCAGTTCTGTATGTGCTGATGGAGCAGCGTCATGACCACGGGTGTCTCCAAGCACGCTGCACGACTGTGTCCTAAATGATCCCGTTTGTGTCTATATACAGAGAATGTTTCTGGAAGGCATAAGGAATTGAAAGTCGGGATCTCTGGGGTGAGGAGAGGGAGGAAGACTTCTTTTAATTCCCACTCTTGAACTCTTTTTTCACATGTGCATAAAGCAAAGGACATTTAGAGAAAAACAGGTAGCAGGATTTTAACTGTCTTGAGAAAGTTTATTTGGGAATTAATGTAATGATGTAATCTCTGAATCCTCCTTTTTTGACCCTGGAAAATTCCTCTTGCTGGAAGCACTTAGCCACTCTTGGAAGTGCATTAACCATAGTTTATTTCTAGCTCTGTGGATGGATGGATGACTGGTGTCCATGCAGAGCTTGGGACCTAAGATTTCCATGGATAAGAACTGACTTTGGCTAGATGCGTGTTTAATCATTACACGCTCCCTTCTCCAGCTGTGTGTAGTCATTATCGTTTAAAAAGACTTTTTGCCCTAAATTTAGAACTCGCCTTCTTAGAAATGCAGGATTTGAAAACTACAGCTTGAGGCCAGATGGGGGTTGGAAGAGCTCATGGCGCCTTGTGTCACTCACTCTGCCAAGCCATCTTGACAGAGATCTTCCCACTTCGCAGGGTCTTCAAGACCCCGGGCCTGCGTACTCCAGCAGCCAGAGAGCGGATCTACAACATCTCCGTGAATGGCAGCCCTCTTGCCGACAGCAGAGAGATTTTCCTCACAGTGCCAGTGGGCGGTGGAGAGGTGAGCATCTCACAGGGAGGCCAGCCCGCCACGCACAGCTCCCTGGGCATTTCTTTCCTTGGCCCATCACCCACTCCTCACCCCCACAGTCCTTTGGGTCACATGGATCCCGATGTGCACATTTCTGCGGGACTCCGAACCAGTTTTCTCACCCCGGCTGGAGGCCCGGGCTGGGATCCTTGCCTGGCTCCATGTTCCGTTTGTTCATCAGCTAACATTTGGCCACCTGCCTTATGGCAGGCCCCAGGTGTAGACGACATGATTCCTGCTCTTGAGAAGCCGTTCAGTAGTCGAGATAGGTTCACAGTCAAGTCTAGGGTCACAGGACACGTGCAGTAAGGGAGATACTAAAGGGAGCGCAGAGGAAGGCAGCATCACGGTGTGTGCTCTAGGAAGGGGAACATGAGCTGTGTCTCCCACTCTGGATAACTTGGAGGGGTTCTGACTTGGGCTGAGCCCAGTTGCCCTGAGCTGGGTAGAGCAAGTTGCGGACCTCGGGTCCTAGGAGGGAAGGAAGGTGTATCTCAGATATGTCTGCAGGGCATGTCTAAGCTAATGTCCGTGCCCTTAGTCCCCGGGTGGGCCAGCCACGGGCCAGTGACAACACTGATGTCATTACCTCCTAACTGCCTCGCCGCTCCCTGCTCCCCCTGCCCAAAAGTGCAGGATATCAAGGGGGCCCCTGGGGCACACTGAGGCACTGGGTGCAGGGTCCTGCCTCAAGGGACACGGCAACTGAACCCACTCTGCTCTCCACACAGAGCATGCGATTACTGGCTAGTGACTTGCAGAGGATGGACATCGCACAGCTGGACCCAGAGGCCTTGGGAAACATCAAGAAACTCTCCGTGAGTCTTGTAACCCTCCGCACAACGGGATACCTCCAACAGCTTGCTGTCCCTAGGATTGTCTTTTTGGCCTGGGCTTCATACTTAGCATTGTGCTGTCATCTTTCTCCCAAGGAATTTTTAGCAGCACTTCTGTCGCTGAACTGATGTTGCCTTTCAGTCTGTCCCGGGGCGCCTGCCGCAAAAGTTCCACAGCAGAATCAAAATTCTGCCTCGTTCGGGCAGTTGGTGCCATTATGCGAAGGCGTGATCGACTGCCAGGGAGGGAAGCTTCCTGGAGGGAGGGGCTTGTTCCGAGGAGTCCCACAGAATCAAAGAAAGCGCTGGACAGCCAGGCTCCTGGAGCCGTGGGACCTTCGGTGACAGGCGTTTACGGAGCCCCATTCTGGTGCGCTGGCTCCCGTAGCGCCTCTGTCTCTGAGGCCCCCCATGCGTGCACTTCTGTGACACTCCGTCATCCCTCCCTCTCCACAGAGAACCCCCTCCACGCCCCGGTGCGTTCTCCTTCAGTACTGGCTTCTTGCACGCGGCTTCCGGCAGCCACACTCCCAACCCTGACGTCGCTGCCCTAATGCCCAGCACTGACTGTCCAGCTTCTTGGCTCCCCTTCAATCCTCAGGAGGGGAACTGAGTTGGTTCAGCTTTGGTCAGATGGGCCCCCGTGGTCCAGTCAGTGCCGTCCCAGGTGGGGGATGGGAGCCCTCCGTGCAAACATGGCTGCCCCCGGCGCCCCCCCTCAGGGGGTCTGGGAAGGGTACATCCAGGGGAGCCAGCCCCGCGCCGAGGTCCCACACATACCCGGCCACCCAGATCTGGTGACGTTCATCCCCTTAGCTGCACCACCAGCCCTGCCGGCTCATCTGAGGTCTTATTTTACTCCTGTGTTCGGACGAGAAGTGGGGATTCGGGCCAGTTCATTCGTTTGGGGTACAGAGAACGGAGGGCTGAGCTCACTCAGACTTGCCGACCCCAAATCCAGTGTCACCCAAGGGGAGTCTCTAAGTGGCTACCAGGCAGGCATGGCCAGTGCTGTCTTCACTCGGTGACCCGCCTCTTCCCTTTGTAGAGCCGCCTCGCCCAGATCTGCAGCAGCATACGGACTCACAAATGAGGCTGCCGCGCCGAGAAGCCAAACCTGACTCGACGGACCCTCAGCGGGCACTTCCGGGCCTCTGAGGAGACCTCTTCCCTTCCGGCTGTTTGTTTGCGTGTGAAGTTCCAGGGCGGGGAGTGGTGTTCCTCTGGGAGAATTTGGGAAGTGGGGAGACACGCTGCTCCCCCATCGGTTAGATAAAGCTTTGTTGCTCACGCCTCCCAACCCCACTGCCTGCTGCATCCGTGCAGCCGAGATTTCCTGTCATTCTCCCGGCAGAATTCTCCTTCCTGCTCAGAGCTGCCGCCTTCTGCCTTGTGTAACCCGGCATCCTGTCTGTCCTCCAGTGGCGGTGGCGTGGGAGCACCTCACGTCCCCAGGAAGACTGCCCGCTCCCCCTCCTCAGAGAACTCTCTGCATCTGCCATTTCCGCTCCGTGTTGCTCGAGGCTGGGAGTTTTAGGCTCAGAGAAGTGAGAGCTCTCTGAGGGGAGAGGACGGGTCCAGAGAGCTGGGAGGAAGCATACACATGGGGACAGGACAGCAGAATGGGACGTGTCCCAGCAGTGGCCACAGCTGAGCCCATCTCAGCCCGGCGGCCCCCATCCCTGCTTTCCGCTGTGGTGGATACTAAATGGGGCTTCGGGATCTAACACCCGCTGTGCCCAGTAGTTTTTTCCAAGCTGATTGTGGAACCGCGGTTTGTATTTATCCCTTTACCGAAGACCAAAAACTGGTTTGGAGGCAGCTTCCATGTCTGGCACCTCTACCTCTCTAGTTGGTAGGAATTTGGGTAAGAGCATTCTAGGGCTTAGCTTAGTCTAGGGTTTTATGTGACCAGCTGCAGAGGAACTATCTCTAAGCTCTCCATGGTCCAGTGGTCCCTGCCAGGTCCACAGACTTTGCAGAGAACACTTCCCTCTTATGGGGTTCATTGGGGGGCAGGTGTGAATTGCCTGGTGGCCTCATTCCACGTGTTTGGCCTGTGCCCCGGGCATCAGCTAGTTACTCCATACCTCGGTCCCTGTGCCCCAGCCTGTACCTCTGCCCTGGCAAATCATGAGATGTGGTCCAAAAACATGGGAACTGGGAGTTCACTGTGTCCTCCTGTGTGGCTGTGTTCTACTCCGTGTCACTTTGCTCTGTGACCCGCCTAGCAATCCAGTCCTGTAGCTGTATTCCTTGTTTCAAGTTGTTTTATTCTCCCTTTCCTGAAACTTGTGCATATCGTGTTCCCGATTAATGGCATCTTTTAAGCTGTTGTAATTAGGGCTACTGAAAGGTACCCGTTTTCAATAAATTGTGGGTTTGTTTTTAAAGATTTATTTATTTGAGAGAGAGAGAGCATGAGGGGGGAGGGTCAGAGGGAGAAGCAGACTCCCCGCCGAGCAGGGAGCCCGATGCGGGACTCGATCCCGGGACTCCAGGATCATGACCTGAGCCGAAGGCAGTCGCCCAACCGAGCCACCCAGGCGCCCGGGTTGGTTCGTTTTTAATCGATATTCAGCCTGCCTGTCCTCTCCAAGCTGTGCTACCTGGACTAGAGGCCATCTGGGAGCTGAAGCTATCCCAGTGGGGGGGCTCCGAGCAGCTGCTTTCCTCAGAAGATATGGAAACCTTCCTGTAGGCAGAATCTCTCTCATATCTGAAGATGGAGCCCTCACCCCAACACGCAGGCCATAGGTAACCCACCCCAAGTAGGTTTACCCCAACACATTTGTTCATGAGCAAGAAATTGAAACATGGGAAGTCTCTAGGCTATCTATAGTTTACACGTAGAGTCAAGGCTTGTTGGCCTGCAACAAAGCAGGGGCACAGGTAATGCAGTTTTCATGCTTCTCGCTTCCCAGAGTTCCAGGGCTCTGGCAGATCTGCCTGCCTAAAATTCTTTCTGCACTGAAAACGATCCACATGGACCTAATGGCAGAAGATAAAAATGGCTCATCTAGCCCGGTCATCTGGCACTGACAGTGATGGATGGGGAAGGATCCTGTGGTCAGTGACAGCTTTGGAATAAAGGTCACTCGTTTTCAGTCACCAAACCTGAAGCTTACACCTTTTCCTTTATCATCTGGGGCGGTGTCAAGAAGAGCCTGGTATCAAGGAAACACTTAGGACCCAACCTGCTTGACCAAGAGCCATCCTCACCCTATTTCATTCCACTTGCACCACTGCCTAAATGAACCCAGGTGGAGGGAATGTGTAGTACGTAGCAGGTGCCGTACAGGTGCCAGTCATGTGATGAAGATAGAGCAGCCTTTCATTCCATATAAGGGGCGGACTTGGAGGGTAATGAATTCCCCACCCATCCCCCGATTTAAAGCATGGTCTGAACTAGCACAGGGTTGGGATGTTGCAAAGAAAATTTAAATCATACTGCCAGCCCACAAACCAAACAGGCTTACTTTCACTGGATTTTGTTTTTTCAAGTTAGTTACAATTTAAAAATTGCGAGATTTCACAAAAATGCTAGCCTCCAAAAAATAAGATCTGATAGCAGCCAGCTGGAGCCGAGAGCAGCTTTCCTTAGAGAATCCTCTCCCCATTCAAAACAACCCCTGGTAGATCACTTCCCTTTGTTACATGCCTCGCCCCGGTAGGCAGTTTACTTTGTACCCTCTGCTGTGTGGATGAAGGGAATAAAAGCAGAGTTGCTCTGGGTTGGAGGGAGCATGGGGCTCCGAGTCCTCCCCTTTACCAGGGCACCTGAGGCAGCCGCCAAGAGTCCTAGAGTTTCAATAAACACCAGGTTCATTCTTGGCCCTGCAGGCTTCCTGATCTTTCCAGAAGCCCTACTTGGGGCTTCCTGTTGAAAGAATTCCAAACGTATGGCCTTACAAAGAGTTAAATTATTCGTATGAAGAGCTAGTTCTTGGGATGTGAATGGTAGGACCTCACCTAAGCGTCGCTCGTTCACGGCGTCAGACACACTTTGTAGCTCAAAGGAACTGCGATCCCCATTGCCACCGATGAGTTTGCATGTGATGGAAAACTGTCTCCGTGCCCACATGTGCACAAGCTCTGGGAAGTGTTTTCCTTTCTAATTTCACACATTGACAGCTGTTGACCCACACCTAAAATACAACATGATACATATGTGCTGAAGGTTTTACTAGTAGATCATTCCTGAGGCTTCAGAAATGGGAGGCGTTGGAGACACTAGGAGAGAGTGTGGTCAGAACTGGGGTCCACGTTGGGCTCTGCACTCCATGGGAGTCTGGAATCCAATTTGCTTTGGCTCAGGTGCCTGCCTCCTCCGTCACAGGATGAGGCATTACCCCAGCCCCCCCTCCCCCGCCTGCATCACCTCCCCAGTTAAACAGTGCCCACCCCCCACCCCCCCATCCCCGCTGTAAGCTGTAATCTGCACTTGCCTTCTACACTCTGCCATCGTCTTTCCCTTAGTTGATCTTAGGGTCTATGAAGTTGGCATCTTCCGATCCTCAGATGATGCAGATGGTGGAGCCCAGAACACACCCTTGGCACCAAGATACTGGGAAGAGCCCAGCTCCCCATCTGCAAACTTTCAGGGCCGTGTGCCACAATGTGCTAAGAGCCATCAGGGTGGAGGCAGGGGACACTCTCCAAGACTACACGCCTTCAAATCAGACCTCTCTCTTCACCATGCCCCAGCGGACTGTCGAGGATGAGTGCAGCGGGCAAGGGAGGAGAAGGGGCAAGACGCAGCCTATCTGGGAGGAGGTGTAAGGTGCTTGCAGCAGGGAAACATCTCGTTTTGGTTTTCTAGTTCTTCTCTTCAACTTCCACGAGCAGTCTTAGTCCACACATATTGCCTGGAGCGAGGCTTGAGAGAACCATAATCTGCCCACAAGATGCTGGTAGGCATCAGGGAGAACCCTGAGGAGACTAGCTGGGTTCTTTCAAGATACTGGCAGAAGCCTGAGTCTAGATGGCGAAGGGCACCAAGAGATTTAAAGAGAGGGCTCCATACAGTGAGGAGTTTTGCTTGAGTCCTGAGCGGTGTGAAGGGGACGATGCGAGGGAGGAGCTGAGCCCAGAACGTAGTCATGCTGAGTAAGGGCAGTGACGGCACTACACGGCTTCCCCCCGCCCCCGGGCCCTCCTGCATCTCCCCAGGACTCCCACAACACCTAGGATTTATCCCTCTGGCTGTGCCTTTCGTGCTTTTTACTTAACTGACCCCCATTAGGCCGTGAGCTCTTAACTTCTTAAGTGGCTGCTACAGGGTAGGAGCTGGGTTCACCGAATGACCAAATAGGGGGTCACACCACGTCAGCAGCCCTGCTGCCCGGAGGTGTTCATTTCAACCCCCCACCATATACTGTATGTCTACCCGTGCACCTTGCTACACCTTGCTTGCTAATCCTAACATTTAGTGAACACTTACTGTGTGCAGTGTGAAGGGTCGGTGGGGGTCCCCCATTCCTCGGCTCCATGCCTCCACTCAGGCAGACCTCCACAGAGCAACACTGCCGACAGCCCCAACCTGCTCGCTCACTCCGCCCCGCCTGGGAAAGAAGCGACTTCCTGAACGGAACAACCTGCTTGAATTGGCGCCACCTGGCTTGTCCCGCAGGTCCGCCTGCTCGCAAGCGGGGTGCGCGCCGGTCTGCTCCCCACCCTGCAGGACGCTCCGGCAAAGCTGCCCGGGGCAGACGAGGCTTGCAGCTTCCTGGCTCAGCCTGGGACTGGGTGGGTCTAATTCAGAGAAAGGCACTTTGTCCCAATACAGCACAACTCATTTATCGAAGACGTACATTTTATCCATGTTAACGTCTCTGAAATCGGGATGCATCTTCCAACCAGATGGCGTGACACAGCTGAATTGGCTGTGATGTTTTCTTAGTGGTACATCTCACACTCAACGGCATCTTCGATTCGAAGAAACGTGGTAAGCAGCACTCTCCAGTCAGCCTTATCAAGGAGCCGGTATCTTGTGCTCCGTCTGTCCCGGTGAACGGTGCTCAACTGGTTCCGAGCACAGGAACGGAGGAAAGGGCTGTTCTTTATTGCCACCCCGCCGCCCCAGCCCCAGCCCCACACACTCCCCCTGGCCTAAGCAAATAAATACGACACCTTCTCCAAGCTGTGAACACGAACAGCCCGGTCTAGGGAGAGCAGAAGCACTAGGAAGCCGGAAAGGGCAAGGGCTCACGTGGTGCGCGTGTGCATATGCGTGCACACGTGTGAGCACTCAGGCGGCGCTCCAGCATTCAGCCCACACCCCCACTCCGCCCTGATCACTGTCTTATCCCACCTTCCTCCCTTTGCCGCTCGCCCCAAAAGGTTCCCACACTCCACTCCTCGATCCTCTCACGTGGCTTCTGCCCCCCACGATTAAGGCCACTGTTAGGGGCTGAATTATGTCCCCCTCGAAATTCACAGGTGGAAGTCCTAACCCCGGTACCTCAGAAAGTGACTATTCGGACACAGGGTCTTTACAGGGGTTGTCAAGTTCCAGGGAGGTCATTCGGGTGGGCCAGTCTGGTTCGACTGGTGTGCTTCTGAAAGGGGAAATGTGGACACGGAAGGCGGGGTGAAGACGCCGTCTGAGAGCCCAGCAGAGAGGCCTAAGTCCTCGGGAAGAGCCAACCCTGCCAACACCCTGCTCTCTGACTCCTAGCCCCGGGGGCCTATGGGACTGAGCGGAGCTGGGCGGTGCAAGCTGCCGGCCGGCCGTTCCATGAGGCAGCCCTGGGAACAGCACGGCGTGGGATAAGAGCCCCTGACAGCCGCCCCCACCCCCTCTGCTCACATGGCTTCCCCGCATTTCACAGCCCCACTCACTGCCCCTTCGCCTCCATGGCTGACTGCTTCCTGGCTTCCCTCCGTTGCTCCCCTCAGGCTCTGTCTCCTGCTCTTCTTCACCTGCTGTCTCCCAGTGGCAGACTGCCCCAGCGCTCCCTCTGCGCCACCCGCCCCCCCGACCCGGGCTGGCCCAAGGAGACCTCCTTCTCACTTGGCTTCACCCCCCCACCCGCACCCCCACGCCCAGGAGCTACAGCCCTCAGAGCTCCGCCTCTAGCCGGCGTCTGTGCCAAGTTCCAGGCCCAGCACCCACCCATCTCCCAGACATCTCCACCTGCACGCCTCAAACACATCTAGAACCAAGCGTGTCATTTTCCGCCTTCCTCCCCATAATGCCTACCCACCCTGCTCCCCTCCCCATGTGCTGTCTATCTCAGAAAATGGCACCACCACCTGAGTGTTGCCTCCCTTGGGTTACTACTCCCGAGATCAGGTGAGCTCCTTCTCTCCGCTCCAGGGCCACCCTCCCTAGACTGGGAGATCTTTCATGGCAAGGGCTGTTCAATTCATGTCTACACAGAGAGACCTCAGACACACACTCTGGAGACACCACACGGCGAGTGGGGGATGGTGGAAACCTCCCACATAAGATCTTAATGGGTAAGCAATTGTCACTGAAAGAGGTACCCTATCACAGACAAGTTTTTATTACTTTGTCCTGCATATAGAACCCACGAAATATAAAAACATCTCCAGAATTAGTCAAAGGAACCACCCCCCCACCACCAGCCCCTTCCCTCCCTGGATGGGCTCAGATGGGGGAGCTGGAGGGTTGCACGCCACCTCCCTCTGTCCAGTGAACAAGTTCCATACAAAAATAGATCTGTAGAGAGCTCCCAGAGAGCCGTCAGCCTGCATCTGTGCAGGGCAGAGGTCTGGGACCCCTCAGGGTTATGGGACCTCACTCCTCCATGGAGGGGAGGTCTACCCTGGACACCGAAGTCCTGCCAACACAGCCGGGGGGGGTCCCTCTGCAGAACAGCCGGGGGATGGGGAGGGGGCTTGGGCCTTTAGAGCATGACCGATGTAGCTGGAGATGGGGATGAGGCTCCCTCCACCCAAGACAGGATACTGGTCCTCACACCATGGCCTTTCTGGGCTTGGGTGGGGGGAGGGGGCGAGGCTGGAGGGCAGCTGGCATGGGAACAGACCCCCCCCACCAAGCCCTGTCAAGGGTGGAAGCAGTATCTCAAGCTCAAAGTCACTGACTGGGGCAAGTGCCCAGGAGGTGGGGAGCCGAGGGAGGGGCTCCAAGGAGAGAAGAGCCAAAGGCACTGATGTGAGGCACTGTCCGCCACCATGGGTGCTGCCCACAAATGCGCTGCCATCTTCCAGCCTCCCGGCTCCTTCTGGTGCTAGCCCCTCTGCTTGGATGCCTTTTGTCCCAGGCCCTCCATCCTGGCCTGTGCAAAAATGCACCCACCCCAGGGAGAGACACCCCCCACCCCCAGCTTCAAAGGCCTTGTTCAACTTATGCATCAGCCTCTCAGCCAAGAAGCCTTTCCAGACACACCTCCACATACACAGATCATGAGACTGTCCATCTGCCCTCGGGCCCACAGCCCACAGACCCCGAGGTCTCCCGTGGGGCCCGGGGCACTTTTGGAAGGCATCCCTGTCGTACTTCTCAGTGCCTGAGCTTGTCCCCCGACCTGGGCTGAGCCCTCCACGGGCCAGCTCGATGTCTCATCCGTCCCCTCTTCTCCCCCTTGGCTCTTCCTTCCCCCCCCCCCCCCCCACCCGCACACAGCCAAGCCCAGAGTAGGCATATGGCAGGGGTGACCTGGACAAACACAGCCCGTGGAATCCTGTCCAGATCCAGCTGCCTTCCTGTTGTCCTCTGAAAGCCCTGGCCTCGTGATCACCACCGCCTCTGGGAAGCCCTTCTGGATAAGGAACTCTGGAGTTAGCTCAGGGTGGCCACTCCTGCCAGAGCCCCACAGAAGCCAGAGGGAGGTGCTCCCCAGGAGGCTTAAGGGGTGCTCAGGAGATAGCGCTTGCAAGAGGCGGTCACCTCAGAGTACCCCTAGGCTTCCTCGGGGAAAAGCGTTGGTATCACAAGGTAGGACCAAGGACTCTCTCCAGAGCCAACCTCAGCCCCGGACTGGGAGTTGGGGGCATGAGTTCCAACCCCAGTCCTGGCCCTGACTCCTCCACCAGCCTCCGTCATTCCTCTGCACAGTGTGGCTCAGAGCCTGTCAGAGAGGGAAGGTCCACCTCTGAAGATCTCTTCACCATCCCCTGGGGCGGATGAGCAAAGCTCACGGGTCCTCCAGGGAGAAAACCTCTCCCCTCATGCTCTTCTCAGATGTCCCGGCTAGTGAATTTACAAAAGGAATGCAAACGGGAGGCCTCACTGGGCCTCAGGGGAGCACCAGAACCTTGATGGCCTAGCCAGGACCCTCACCCTCACCCTGAACTCTCAGCCCAAGGGCAAGGGAGGCAGAAATCAGCTCCTGAGTCTGGGGTCTTGGGGTCCAGCCCCGGAGCTCAGCACCACCTTCTCTGCCTGGGCCTCAGGACCAGTGTGGCCGAGCCCATGCCCAGGGAGCTGAGGACCTCGCCTCTCCAAGCCCCCCAGGATGGGCTGCCAGGCAGCGGTGGTCCCTGCCAGGTCTCATGGGAGCTTATTAGGGACCTATGCTGTCAACTGGCCAATAGGTCTGTGGGAAATAGGGGCACCCACTGGGGTAGGCCCCAGGCCCCAGTGGGTGTGGAAGACAGAACAACATGAATGAGGCTATTTAAAGCTAGGTCTTCCCTCTCCATCCTGCCCACCATGGTCCCTGGGGCCCTGCATTTTCTCCTGCTGTTATCTCAGAGGTTCTCCCCAGGAATTTAAACCCTCTGGCCAGGGAGACTGGGTCAGCCAAGGTGTTCAGACTGGGGAAAAATGGGAGGAGTAGGCAGTGAAATGAGGGGCCCTGTGGTCGCAAACAAGCTCTGGGCCCGAGTGCAGGGAGAGCGCGCTCACTTCCACCCTGCCGGGGCACGGCGTGCCAGGGTCCCTGTGAGGGCTGGGGTCCTGGCCTGGAAGGATGGCGCGGCTCACACCTGCACCCCCTGGCCTTGCAGCTGGAGCACGCGTGCCCGCAGGGCGCTGATCCCGCTGAGGAGGGCCTCTCGATGTTCTGCCGACGAGATGCCCAGGCTCACCAGGTCCCTGAAAGAAGGGCCGGTCAGACCCAGCTGGCTCAAACCCTCTTCTGCTCTCCCACCCTCCGCCGGGACAGGGAAGGGCCCAGAATTAGGACAGGCTCGGGCCCTCCCAGACAGGTTCCTCACACTCACTGGGCGGCCATGGCGGCCACGGCCTCCAGGCTCCCGTAGCCACCGGCGGTGAAGCTGTCCTTGTAGCGGCCCAGGTCCAGGGCCTCCAGCCATGCGCCCACGGAGCCGAAGGACGGAAAGGTGGAGAAGGCACGGTCCGCCAGGGGGGTGGGAGGCCTGGGCAGCAGAGGAGCTGTGGTCAGTCGGCAGCAGGGTTCTGGGGCCCAGACCTGGTCACTCTCCTGAGGAGAGGCCAGCCGAGAAAGGACAGGAGATGGGGAGGGCGACCGAGCCCCAGGGCAGACCTGGCTCCACCCTGCTCATCAGAGCAGGTGTGGGTTTTGCGGTACCCAGGCAGGTAGGTAGAGAGCGGGTTGCATCTGAGCCAGCTAAAGGTACTGGGAGTATCTAGGGGGTAGGACATACCTAGGGCAGTTTGGGAGATGACCCATGTTATGTTTGGGACAACAAATACTCATTTCACTTATTTTATTTATTGCTACTACAAACCTGTTCAAACTATTGCCACATGTATTCACCCAGTCAGTGGTCATTATACGGGGATGTGTGAGGCAAAACCCAGGACAAGGAGAATGACTAACGTGGAGGACAATGTCCATGTGTCTGAGGCAGGCAGAGTATCAGATCTAGGCAACTGGGTGAGCGGTCCTACCTGGACAGGTGCGGTGGACAGGTGCGGTGGACAGGTGCGGTGGACAGGTGGGGTGGGACAGGTGCGGTGGACAGGTGGGGTGGGACAGGTGCGGTGGACAGGTGGGGTGGGACAGG